>NW_027530356.1:4488900-4551400 GCF_008692635.1 Crocuta crocuta
AAAAAAAAAAAAAAAAAAAAAAAAAACAAAAAAAAACAATCTGAAGCAAAGAACTTCTGGTTTTCCGGTTTGGTGTTGATGTGTTTGGAGGGATATTTCACTGTCTCTGTCTGCTGGGTTTTTCTGCTCCCCTGTGCTCACTCCATTTCTTCGCCAGTACTCCAGAGACCTCTGTCCAGTCTAGCACAAAAGCTTTGGGGAAAGGGGTGACTATAGTGAACTTAAAAAGTGAGGCTAAGTTCAAGAGTCACTAGTTCAGATATGAAATAGAGTCCAAGACATTCTTGTAGAATGTTTACTTTTGTCTCCAAGCTAGCTAGAAAATTCCTACGGTTGGGAATGTATGGGAGAGAGAGAGGAGATACTCCTAGATTACATCTAGAATCTGTGCTGGAGTAAGTCCCATCTTCTTCCAGCACCAGAGAACATTGGGGAAACTGAATTGGTGATCACTTGTCATCCGCATTGCTGCCCAGGTGAGCCCAAGATGACAGCGGGCAGCAGGGCAGATACTATTCTGGGCTCCAAGACTTCACTAAGGCTTTTTCTCACCCAGAACTGTGGACGATCCTTCCTCCAAATACCCTGACCCCACAGGAGCAGAGACTGAGAGGTGGTGGTGTGGAAGCGAAAATGGCTGCTGGAGTAAATACCACGCAGGTCACACTTCCAAATGTGCACAGTGATGGAACTGCCCTCCCAGCTCTTTCAGATACATTCAAGAACTTTACTTGGTATTCTTTTTTTTTTAATGTTTATTTATTTTTCAGAGAGACAGACAGACAGACAGAAAAAGAGAGCACGCTAGTGGGTGATGGGCAGAGAGAGAAAGGGCGACACAGAATCCACAGCAGGCTCCAGGCTCTGAGCTGTCAGCACAGAGCCCAACATGGGGCTCAAACTCACAAACCATGAGATCATGACCCAAGCCAAAGTTGAACACTTAACCGACTAAGCCACCCAGGTGTCCCTGGCATTCTTTCATGAGGTATGCAGTTCTTTACCATTTTGTGAAGATTGAAACTCTAGGATAATTGTTGGGTTTTTTTGTAATTAATGTAGTTAAGGAATATCATTGGGTTACTTCGGGGTTTTTTTTTACTGACAAACTTAAAACTGTCTTTAATAATAACTTGAAGGTTTAAAAACAAAATAAGGATAGAGAGTCTCAAAGGATATTCTTCTCTCCTCTCAACAAAGAATTTTTTTACATGTTTTTTTCTCATTCTTTTTACATTTCCTCCCCAGAATCCTCCATGCCTTATACACAGCTAGATCCATTGTAGATGCAAGATAAAATGGTTTTGAATGATTGAAAAAGGGTTTATTAATCGTTGTGTGGAAAGAATCCTGACAGATATCAGCATGAGCAAAGCGTTCATTTCCTCTTTAGATATTTATGCAGAAAATTCACTCTCAGGTCTTCATTTCAGCCGGTGGTGGGTCACGCGGCCACAGGGTCACAGCTTCGCGAAGGACGGTGGCCAGACAAGAGCTCAATGGTGGTGTGGAAGGCTCTCCTGGCCTCGGGCTACCAATCAAGAGGCCAGGAGAATGCTTCATCAGCTTGAAGCAGAAGAGCTTTGCAAGAAAAGAGGGCCTTGATGGCCTGGCCAAGATTAGCTGTGCTGCAACAACGAATAACCACCCAAACTCGGTGGCTTTACAGGAAGCTCATGTTCCGACCTTGTCGCACACCGGTGCAGGTCCTGAAAGCCTGCCTCTCTTCCGTAGGCTCACCACCTGGATCTTATGACCCCCGAGGCTGCAGCGCCAGGCAAGGACAGAGCTGGAGAATGGTGTAAGGTGGTCTTTAGTGCCAGGATTGAAAGTGGCATGAGTCACTTCAGCCTATACCCCATCCGTCCAGACTCACTTACTTGACCCCAGCTGCAAAATAGGCTGGGAAATGTGGTTCGGTTGTGTGCCTAAGAAGAATGTGGTGGAGATCACATAGCATTCGATTGCCATGGAGAATCAGGGTGAAAGAGTGACAGCAAAGGAGTAGGACGCAGAGAGCACCTGTGTGGTGGGAAGTAAGGGTACGAGCCAGCTTCTCTAGGGACTTCTGGCCTGGTATGTTTCACAGACACCATCCTTCATTATACTTGGCTACATGGGAGGATAGCAATTTAAGTGCAAATTAGTGAGCTGTGGCATCCTGGAATTCATACCGGCGAATTCGATACAGTACCCTTCTCTGCATGGATACAGTCCGTGACAAATCGGAACCCGGGGACATGGCAAGCACGGGGTGAGCAGCCCATGTGCACCGAGACTGCATGTCCCTATAGGGCATGCGCTCAAATTACTTGAGGGGCCCAGGCCTCCGCTTGGCACACCTGCTTACAGCGCAAACTGGAGGGCAGAGGGGACAGAGGCTAGTGGGAGCCCCCGGGTCTCACTCCCCTCCAGGATTAGACCCATGGCCCACAGCGGGAGGACACATCTACCCTTCTGTTCACTTTCAGAGCAGATCGAAGCCCCTTACACCAAGATTCTGGCAAAGAAACATAATCCTTTGAGGCACTTGCCTTTTAATTGTTGGGTGGTTTTCACAACACAGCTATTCCCACAGGGTCTCTACAACCACTGTCGGATACTGCTGCATAAGCGCCGTAGGAAACGCTCTCCGCAGATTTCTCGCTTGGGACATCCGTTCAGCCTCAGACTCATTCAGCCTTTCCCAATAGGCCGGTGAGTCCCAGCTCTGGGTGTGACACTAGAGGTGTATCTGGTTGTCTAAGGGAGAGTGGCAGGTTGGGGGGGGGTCACCAAGTCTGTAAATCGAGTATAAATTTATTAAATGCGCAGTAGCATTTTTATGAGCAAGAGGGTGTTTCCTGAGGGGGACTTCATCCTAGAAGCCAAGGCCCCATGCCTGCCCAGTCTTTCTCTCTCCAGTTTCAAGAAGCAGGTACCTCTTTCTCTAAACTGACCAGCATTGCTTTGTCGCTTGTCACTTGGAGGAGGAGGCTTATCTGCTGGACCAGCCATGACCCATGAGCCAGAAATGACTGCCATGTTGAAGGGGTTGAGAAATGGGATGCCACCAGATCAAACACCGAGCACCCAGACAGCGCGCAGGCTCCAAACATCTAAATAGAAGGATGGGGGACAGCAAGGGAGTTAGTAGAAGAACAGGGCAGATGGCTTGGGACTGGTCTTGAAGAAGCTTCTATAACAACCACACTTTCACCTGTACTGGATCTCGCTGGAAGGGCAGAAGTTGGGGAAAATTGAGAGAGAGGTTAAAGCTCCCTGCTTTCCAGCCCCGGAGTCTCTCCCTCCCGCTCTTGTTCAGGTTTCCATCAGTAAATCGTCCTGACCGGTATCCATTCTGATGGGAGCTCATGCTTCCCTCGAAGCTGAGGCACGCTGATACTGCCAGGGCGAACCCACCCTCCCTCCCCCCAACCAGGCTCTCCCTAAAAACAGGCAGAGGGAGAGGAGAGGAATCGCCCTAAGATTGTGTAACCTGTAAGCCACCAGCCAGACTGAGCAGCCCTGAATGCTTGTGAAGTGACTTGTGAAGGAGCAAATGGAGCCATGAGAGCAAAAGACCACTGTGGACTGTCCAGTGCACAGAAGTGAGGCGCCCTCCTCTCTTTGTAGCCGGCCCTGTCTGCACGTGTCTGCTTCCTCCTATGGCAGTGAACGCGTCTTGCATGCTCACTGCAGGGTGTACCTCGAACGACTTGGCACGGCTTTGACAGCTCTTCACCATTCTTGCCCATCCCCCGACCCACCCCAACCCCCGCGTGATGAGGATGGATCTTCTCCAAGCTGCCGAGGGCGAGGGCGGCTGCAGACAAGTGGAAAGGAAACCGACCAACAGACCGTGGAGCTGTGTTTGCAGCCCCAGGGCCAGCAGGGGGCCCCGCAGCCCCGAGAGAACGTGCGGATGCTGGCTGCCGCCTGGGGAGGGAGGTCGGACACAGCCTGAGTATCACTCTTGGCGCCTTTGATCCCCATAGAGAGAGCCACAAAAGGGAGTCCTGGCCAGATGCCTTTTCTAAGGGTCACAGGCCACTGGGACCACACATTTCATCTTGAGAGAAGAAAGGGATGCAACCTAAGCGCACTCTTCTGAGGGCCCAGATTGTATCTTGTTTTATTTTTGTGTGTGGCACAATTTGCAGGGACCAGCAGCCCTGCCTCGACTTCCCACCCAGGGACCATTGTCAGTTTGCCTATTAAGGTTCTCATTAGATTTTCAGCTGCTGCTCCGAGTTTTTGCTTTTAACAGAAGCAAGAACAACCGGGGACTTGTTTCCTGAAGAACGCTTGGTGTTAGAAGTTTTTCAAACCTCCAAGAAGAGAGAGAGGTCAAATGAGAATGAGCGGGCCTGGCCTTCCGGGATCTCAGGCCAATTACCCGCCGCGGGGAAGGTCCTTGGGCCTTCCTGCCCGCTCCCAGCTACCGAGGCCTCTGTGTTTAACTGTTGCATGAAGACTTCCAGCACTGCGCTCCACTGGCTCGTGCTAAAATAAGCATCCTTTTCATCGTAGACTGACTTGTGATCTTCTAGAAATTCTCCAGGTGTATTTCCTGAATGAAGGTGTAGGACAGGCATCTGGAAAGTAAAGGTGTGATCTGACATCAGCCTGTGGGCCACAGACCACCATCAGAGCAAGCTACTTATCAGGGATATAAGCAGTCATTTGTTTCAAATGGAGAAAAAAATTCCCAAAGTTCATATTGTTCAAAAAGAGAAAAAGGTTTTTTTTTTTACTGAGCACTTTCAGATCCCCTTGTATGGAGGCTAAGTACCCAGCAGTGGTGGCGAGGGGCCTAGTGGTGTGTTGTCTGTCATTCTCGGCTTCTTCATGAGCACTTTCTTGAGAGCAGCAGATGGGGGACAGAGGAAGGGTCAGTTCTGGGCTCACTTGTGGTCTTTGGTCAGCTATAGGTCAATGTCATGAGTAATTCAGGAAAAAGAAAATGGACTTGGGTCATGCTTTGTGAGAGCCAGACCAAAAACCAAGATGCAGTGATACCATCATAATCCCAGAAGGTAATGTAATTTTCATAAGTGGGAATTAGTGCTTAAAGACACTAAAGTTAGAAACAACAGCCCCAGTGAGTCATTTTGCATTAAATTTATGAAGAAGAAGCATTTTTCATGATTCCTCAGTGGTCCCAGCAATTATGTCTGTTTAAAGTACTGTGTTTCCTTTTTTTTTTTTTTTTTCATTTAGAGGTTTGCAAATTTTGACCAACAGGCACGGATAATAAGACTGTGCTTTAAACGAACTTAAAAAAAAAAAGTGTGTTGATACTTTTTATCAATGCTCACTCAATGTGCTCATTTTAGGAAAGCGATTCCAGCTCTGTTTCCTGGTATCTCTGGCAACAAATGTGTGGATGTATCAGAAATAGTTTTTGTTTGTATTAAAACACATTCCCCATGCCTTTTCATTCCTTCCTGGTGGAGCAGGCATTTTACACTCTGATGCTTAGATAGGGTAACAGTTTGTCCATTCTAGTCAACAGCTTTAAGTACTCCATTCCCATCAGGTAAAACCACCTTCCAAAACCTTCCTTCTGCTCCCCTTACTTTCCAGCCTCTAGCCTTAATACATCATTTGTAAACATTGCCAGGGAGGACTTGGGTGCTTTCGTTGGTATCTCTACAAGGATGGGCAAAATGGACCATTTCCAAGTGACCAGAGCAAGTCTACTCCCTTACTTGGAAGATCACAGCAATAGGTGCCTTTCAGTACATTAGATCTGCAGCAACATTAGTCGTCTCCGTGGCTTTAGGTTTTGCAAAGGGAAACTGAAATCCAGCAAGTCGTATTAGGAGCCCATTCAGAAAATGAACAAAAAAGCAGATGAAAACAACCCAGAACGAAGCGGTGTATTTTTCACTTTGCGTTTTGTAGGCGTAAGTCNAAGTCCCTTCTTTATAATTTGCAATTTTTTCTGAGAGGTGGTGGATTTTCACTTCCGAGGCAAACAGTATCATGACAAGGCAGCCACAGGAGCCTGCGACAGAAGGAACAAACAATGCGTTGTCACAAATATTTCCGGAGTGCAAGGGGCAGGGAAGAGGGTCAGTGTGCAAACCACAGAAAGCCTTTACCATCGCCCTCATGTGCATCCTTCTGCCAGAATGGAGCATTTCAAATTCCTAATCATGAGCCTGATTCTCCAACTGATGGTGGTGGGGCCCGAGTTATGTCTGTGAGCGAAGACTTGGTGGAGATGGGGAGGGTAGAATCTAGCTGACGTCACGGACACGGGGAGATGTTCCTCTCTGTGCGATGAGCAGGCTGAGTGGCTGACGGGGCACCTTAAAAGCACAATAGTGGAATCCAGCTACAAAGCAGCCGCTGCTGTGATGTGACGTTAAGAGAACAGATTTCTCTGTGCTTCACAGACTGTGCAGGAATAATTCCAGTCATGCAGCCCCCTCATGAAAGGGCTTAGGGCTTCCTTCAGAAGGGTTCCATGACCTTTCTTTCAGAAGGGCTCCCCTTTCCTCCAGCTCCCACCTGGCCACAGCTGCCCAGAGGAATCCCTGAGCAAAGGGAGCCATAGATAAGGCACTGAGGTAGACAGTATCTGTTCTCCTTGTTTCTAACAAAACTTGGGATGTTTAAGTGGGTGTGTGGCTGCGTTGAATACAAAGGCCTCACTGTTTGGTTTTGGGGGGCTGGGTGGGGGCATGAAAGTTACCTTGAAGTATGCATGTATCAGAGAGCTTCCCTTCCTTTCTCCCCTTCCTCCTTCCTGTACCTGAACTATGGATGCAATGGCTGGAGCTCCAGCAGACTTTTTGGGACAGGTGGCCTCAGAAATGGAAGCCATGTACTATATGAAAATGAGAAAGGAGGAGTCTGGATTCCAGACACCTGGAGCTACCAGTCCAACCCTAGACCTCTACCTCTAGGTTTTTACGTGAAAGAAAAATAAATATCTATTTGGTTTCATCCACTGTTATTACTTTCCTCTCATGGACCACTCATTGGTGGTCTGATCTAACCTTAATGGTGCAGCTGTGGTGTGGGGTAATCTCCCTGCAGGATAGGACTGAGTGGTGCCTGGAAGCTGTGATAGGTCCTCTCCCTGAAGATGGAGAAGGGGAGATGCCCAGAGGGCTGGGGGGCACAGAGGGCAGAAGCAGGTGGCGAGACCACGAGCCCAGTGGAGAGCAAGGATGCCAAGGGCTTCCACAGCTAGTGCTGCGTCCCAGGCCACCACAGTGGGGGTCTAGTTAATAGGAGACTCACTGAGATGGTCTTCTAACTTAGGTCAAACCGATTTGGATTCAGACCCTGCTTCTTCCACTTACTCTGTGAAATCAGGCCATGTTAATCTCAAAGTCTCAATTTTCTCATCTCCAAAATGTGAATAATGGAGATGATGCGCGATTAGCACTTGACATTAGAACTGACGCATAAATGCTTACTAATCTGTAGCTGTTCTTATGCTTTTTATGTATTCTTTTCATCTTGCAAGTCCTTACCATAATCCCTGATCCCCCACCCCCACCCCACCACACACCAAAAAAACCCCTGACTGTATCAGGTAGGCCACCCAAAAGAATGCACTACAGGGTCTTGTTCCTCCAAATGTTCTCCCATTAGGTTTATGACTCCTTTAGGAGGGAAAAGTGCTTTTTACTCTTCACTTACAGTTTATTCAGATACCCTGGGAGCAGCAGTATAGTGGCTTAAGTTCCCATTCATTAATTCACTCACTCATTTATTCCATTTGAATTGTTATGTGCCAAGCACAGGGATGGATGTTTAAACATTAAAGAAAATACGTATGGTTTCTGCTCTAACAGAGAACAGAATCAGGCAGGGAACACAGACAAGACAATTATAAATGATTTGCAGCGAGTGTAATTGCAAGGGCGGTACAGGTGGCTATTACTGAGAGGGTGGGCAGCACCATGGAAGGTTCCGTGGAAGTACTATAGGAAAAGTTAGCTGAGCAAAGGGAGGCTGGACCAGTGTGGGGACAGCAGTGTGGACATGAGGAGCTCTACAGATGATGGTCCCCATTCCTTTCTCAAAGGTCAGTTTGCATTGGGATAGAGGTAGAGCTGGAATCGTGTGGGGGTAAGAGGTGAAGGGTGGGGTGAGCAGGGAAGGAAATACCCCATTTCTTTCATTTTAGAATTTCACATAGGACTGATCCATCAGCTTGATCAGCATAATATACCCCCAAATAATCAAGTGATACAGTTTTCTTGAAACTTCACTTCTCACCAGGCTCAGAGCAGTAGTTGAGAACATGCCTTTGTAAAATCTGTCAGCCTATTTTTGTATTCTGAGCTTAAAACCAGAGCTCTCCCCTGGCAAAATCGTATTATTCCTTTCTTGTTAGATCCAACAAAAAGCCCGCAATGCTGTTTTCTCTTTATCTTTTATTTGAAAATTGTGGAGAAAATGCCATTGCCATTTACCAGAAGAACCTTCTTTGTCTGAGGAGATGGTGAATTTCAGACAGAAGCGAAACACTGTGTTTCTTTAGTGCTTGAAAGGAAAATTCGAGCTAGGTTTCCTTTTCGAGTTGTTAAATATTTTAAAGGTACTACTTTGTTAAGGAGACAGCATCATAGTGAGACTACATTTCAAATTCCTGAAGTAAAGGTTGCTTGGGGTTTCTTAAGACTCACAGCCTTTCGCCACAGCTAATCATCCAAGTGTGCAAGCTCCCAAAACAGAGCGCACGGTCCAGTAGTTGAGAGGATGTGCTGAGATTCTGTTCTGGATTCTGGAGTTGACCATGAGGTCGACTTTGTCATTTCAGAGTCGGAGCACAATAAGCTCGCTTGAATTTCTGGCAACCCTGTAACTGTGAAGAGATGTGAAGGGAAACAGCTCACTGTGATATTAGGATATCTTTGCTTCGCTCTGTCCATGGCTCTAAAAGGATATGGGACCAAGGATAACTACAATTTATGGACCGAAAGATACACATGAAACATATCTTCTCTTTGTGGCCTGGATGCCAGGCACAGGGGAAGAGGAGTGTAAGGGATGAGGGTGATGGTGGGAATAGGGCTTAGTACTTTTCCAATATGGCCCTTAGTCCCCAGCAAGGGGCCTCCTGCTATGATTCCCATATTTAGAGGGTGCTACTCTCTCTCTTCTAGAAAAACCCTTCCTCACCCTGTGGTGAGGGTCAATGGAATGAGCCCACCTTGAGTCCCTGACCCACATTCTAGCCTGTATTGCTGGGACATGGGAATTCCCTCCCCACACGGCCCTGAGTGCATTTCCAGGGCTGCATGGGTATCTATCTTCCTTGGATCAGTCCCCCTAGGGGCAGACTTTGTGGCTGGTGTTGCCCAGCCCTGAGGCCTGATGATGGCCAAGGAACAGCTGTTTTGAGGGCGTAGTCAAAGCTCGGATACACAGTAGAGTGTACACTTGGGGCCCTTTACAGTGTGGACAGAACTAAGCAAGAGGAGGGAAGCGAAGAGACAGGGGCCAGCTCTTCTCTGTCGCCACATTCAGGTCCAGAATTCTAAATCTGAATCTGGCCTTCGGGGCCCTTATGGAGAGATGTGTGTCAAGGCAGAAGGATAGAACGAGTCTCATTGAAGAGCGTATTAGCTTATGACTTTTACATGACTAGATAAGCAGTATGTGGACTTTCATTAATAGTCTTGCATAAGGCCTCACAAATGTTAGGATCAGGCCGGTACGCTTCCTTCTTCCTTTCCCCAGCTGTATCTGCGTACACCAGGGGTCCAAACTCAGCTGGGGCCATTTGAACAGAGGCCTCACGTGTTTCTCTGTCTGGCCAACACCGCTCCTGCTCACAAGAAAGGTTAGAGTCCACTAGACGTAGGAAAGCCTGCCAAGACCTGCTCCAGCTAGAATTTGGAACCTAACCCGGCACAAGACCCGTGTTTTGCTGTCAAGCGTCTTACTCAAAGACCAGCCATTCTCCTTTATGTGTTTGATTGCCCCGCCATCTGGCTGGTACTGTAATGTTTTTTTCTCCCTTTAATGACTGATTTCGGAGTTAATCCCTGACTGAAAAGGAGAGCTGAGTTATAGAGCTGTCACACAATGAATTACCAGTCAATTAACAAACGTTTGTAATGTGCTAGACACTGCACACTCAGGACTGTCCTCTGGCAGCTGTCTGGGACTGCACAACTGGACGCCTCTCGCCTCCAGTCCTTACAATATAGGAAACAAAGGTCACAGCCCACAAGAAAGCTGCCTCTTTGTCCCTGGCTGATCCTGAGGGTGACTATGCCTTGAGGGGTGAGACCAGCCTGCCAGGATCTGTGGGAGTTCAGGGTACTGTGGGCTTCAGGGGAAATGTGTCCTCAAAGGTGAAAAAAAGCTCTGATACATTCCCCTATTATCACAAAGATTGTATTGTGGGAAATAATAGAATTTCAATTCCATTTAAAGTAATGGCCAACATTTCCAGAAAGCTAGCATGTCATCTTTAAACTCTCCTACAGATGACAAATATTAGAGGCATTCCATTTCCTCTACAGAATGATAAATTGATAATTTCCTTCTTTAAGGAGTCTTGGAAGATGATAAATGGGAGGTGGGAAAACCAGAGCTTTGCAGATGTAGGTACTAATTTTCTGTGAAATTATGCAATCTCAGTAGAGGCCGGTTATCAAAGGTGAGGTCTCCAGCAATAATTCCTTCTGCAAATGAAAGTGGTTCTGGCTTCACCCTGCTGTAGAGACCAATGGCTGCCATCTAGAAAAGGGACAGAGGGACAAGTAAAGCAAGTTAATACCTAAGAGTAGATTTTGAGGTCTTGATGGGGAGAAAGTTGGTCACGTGTTTCCAAGGAGCAGGTGTGGATGAAAGAACACCACCAGTTAGGTTCAGCTTTTTCTCTTCATCTTCTGTACTGGAGAGCTGGAGAGCCCACATTGGACTTCAGTTTTACGAATGTCATGTGAGTGAAAGTGGTGATTTGTGCAAAGAAGAAATGAGCTAAAAACACAATCGTCCTCTAATTTGAATTGACTTTCAGAAAAGGAGAATATCCTTTGTTTCACAAAATACGTAGAGCTTCTTCTGCTATATTCATTTATTCAACAAATATTTATTGGGTGCCTACTGCAGTGTTCTGGGTGCTGTAGATACAGCCCTGGATGAGCCAACAGAAATCTCTGTCTTCATGGAGCTGTCAGCAGTGGGGACGGTGGAGGAGAGGCAATAACAAGATAAGAGAGGGCATTCTGTCACTTCTCAGAGTGTGGTATGCACTAAGAGGAAGAAAATAAAGCAGGGAAGGGGGTGGCCAGGGAGACCTCAGGGAAAAGATGTTTTAATGACTCTTGAAGGAAGTCAAGGAATGAGAAAGTAGATAAGTGAGGGGAAGAGCATTTTGGGGTAAGGGAACAGCATATGCGGAAGACCCAGGTTGTTTGGGCAGAGGAAGGCAGAAAACCACGCAGAGAGGAGTAAGAGGTGAGCCGTGTGTGGGGGCAGGGGCTGGGGGTCCCAGGGTGGGCATATCAAGTGGTGCTTTAGAGGTCACAGCAAGCACTTGCGCCTTGACTCTAAAACAAACAGAAAGGAAGACACGTATGTGCGTTCTGAATAGGCTGGGAGTCTATTTGCAATTGTAATAGAACAAGATTGAGCATCTCCTTGCACAAGGTCATGGCCAGGTACAGGGCAAAGTGAGCTGAGCCGTCCTTTCCTGGCACCCTCGACACGAGTGAACTGGAGTACAATCCTGTCACTGCCCTGCTGCCTCCGGCACATCAAAACAGAATCCCTGGTCCTTTGCCATCATGGGCTAGCGAATACGACTTCCTTCTGTGGCCTCCTTCCTAAAGTCTGTGCTGAGAAATTGATAGAATATTGTTGTGGCTGACTTTTCCTACCACCAATTCTGTCCTTCCTCGGGCTCAATGGCTTTGATGCCTGGACATCCCTGATCTCCTCAGACTTTGGATCACAGCTCCTCCACAAGGATTGACATGGAAACAAGACCCAGATAGTTTCTGACCACAGTTGCAGAATAACACGTCCTAGACATATTACAGAGGCCAGGGTATGATGAGTACTGAAACTGATATATCATGTAAGCTGTCTTCTATTTTTGTACTGCTCTTTATTTTCCTGTCTGTGTATTTCATGTGTGCCTGTGCTTATTTATGGTCCATGCCATAGTTGTAATTATCATAATTAATTAGGCCCGTATCAGGAACCTCCCCTTTTTAAAGGAAGGCAGGCATTGTGTTTGTTTGCCCTGCTTGGTAGAACTCCTAACATGATGCTATGTGTAAGAGAAGACGTGATGAATACAATTTGCAATAAGTCCACATTTTGGAGGTTTTCACCACCTCCAAAAGGCCTGAGCCAATACCTTTCATATCACCTTCAGAGAGTATTCACTGAACTACCTAGAGTGTTCTACCGTTGATCCATGGCAAGTCTTCTACCTGGCCTTCTCTCTTCTCCATACAGATCTGGGACTCTACCATCAACTGGGAAACTTCTAGAATGCAATACAGAAAGACAGACCCTCCTACATCAGGGCTCCAGTGTGAAACCGTGGACCCAGTTGCTTCTATGCCCAGCTGCCGCTTCTTTAGCGCCCTCTCTTTCTCTACCTCCCTAATTTGTCTACATCTCTCTCTCTCCCACTGTATTAGAAACCTGGAGGGAAGTGCTTTCCACTCTGTTTTCCCCATTCTGCTTCCCCTCCCATCTACTCTCCCGTTTATGCTTTCACAAAGCTCACTGTTCAGCAATACTCTTGAAACACCCCTGTCTTCTAGCCTCAGGGACATCATCACCTCCTGGCTTTCCTGCCTCCTTCCTGCGCACACCTAGTCAGTGCCCTTTGCCGGGTCCTCCTCCTAGAGCCTCAACCCAAAAATGAGCTGACGGTGTTCTTCAGGGATTGGTCCTAGGCCAATTTTTCTCTGTCTACATTCTCTCCCCAGATGATCTCATCCATTTCCATTGCTTTAAATAATATCTATATACTGACAACTCCTAAATTTATGTCTTTTGTCTAGACCTCTTCTCTGAGCTCCAGACTCATATATCCCACTGGCTACTTGCCGTCTCTGCTCACATACCTCCTAGGGTCTCAAACTTGACATGCCCCAAATAGAACATTGTCTTCCAGTGTTAAGCTCCTCCTTCTACTTCTTTCTTGCCCCAAACTCTAAGTCTCTTCCTCCCCTTGTCTTATTCGTCTTGGTTAATGCCACCACGGTCTGCTTGCTTAAGCCACCGGCAAAAGGCTTTGCTTTCGGATCTACTTTCAAAATGTTTTTAGAATCCATTCATGTCTCTCCATGTCCAAGGCGATATGGCCTAGTCTTTCACCAGACATTTAACAGGTAAATCAGCTATCTGATGTGTTCTTAAAATCTTTCACAAGTTTCTCAATGCAAGTAGAATCAATTCTAAAAGATTTACCATGGCTGGCTTTGGAGGTCTGGCATTCACTGGCATCACAGGCCTTCTTAATAATTTTGGTGTTTTGTTTTGTTTTGTTTTCCTCATTTCCCCCTCATTGCTCTTACCCCAGGCCACCTGGGCCTTCTTTCAGCTTCCACAGCAAGCCGACCTCTTTCCTTAGAGTCTTTGTGTGTGCTTTCTCCTCTCCTTGGGAGAGTCTCTGGGGGTCCTCAGCTCTATTGCATCCTTAGAACTGCTTGCTGACCAGTGCATCAAAGCCTCATCCCCTCTTTCTTTCCGTTCTCTATTAGAGCAGCATGTCTGTCACCCTTATGGGAGTGATCATCACCTCTAATTGCTTATGTATGCTTTTGTTTGACTCTCCCGAGAGACTGTAGGCTACAGGACTGTGTGTCCCTGATTGGTTGTGGCATCACCGGTGCCTATTATCATGGCCGGCACATAGTGGGCACTTCCCAGCATTTGTTGAGTAAGGGGGATACATGCACCTAAATCAGTGGTTCTCAACACTGGTGACACATTAGAATTACCTGACAGAGCTTCAGAAAACACACCTGTAGCCAGGCCCCGCCAAGAGAGAACCCAATTTAATTAGTGTAGCATGGGGTCTGGCATCAGCATTTTTAGGAAGTTTTCCAAGTGATTTTAATGTATAGTCCGAAAAAAAATCACTGCCCGAAATGAACTAAAGCGGGCCATAAAGGTATTACTAAAATCCTAACTTGGCAAATGATTTCTCAGTTCTAGTTTATAACTGACAGGATGTGGGGCGCCTGGGTAGCTCAGTCGGTTAAGCGTCCGACTTCGGCTCAGATCATGATCTCACGGTTTGGGTTCGAGCCCCGTGTCGGGCTCTGTGCTGACGGCTAGCTCAGAGCCTGGAGCCTGTTCCAGATTCTGTATCTCCCTCTCTCTCTGCCCCTCCCCTGCCCATGCTGTCTTTCTCTATCTCTCTCTCAGAAATAAATAAAACATTAAAAAAAATTTATAACTGACAGGATGGGAAAGAGAGAGTGAACGGAGTTGCCTGTGCTTCATGAACAGTGATGGTGGACAGAGATGCTACATGAAGAGGGCTGAGGAATATGATGAACCAAACTGGAAGCCGTAAGTAGTAGAAGGAGCGTCTGGTCCGGGAGGGCAACAGGCTATGAGGCCATAGCATGAGCAAGCTCTGGGGGCTGAAACCTTTGGTGGCCTAATCCAAAGGTGTGTTCCCTTTCCTTCTCTGTGCCTAGGGTCTGGCATGTGCACTGGGACACATAAGGAGAGGCTCATAGCGCTGCTACTCTGGCAGTGTGGAAGGAAGGCCTCTTCCCTTTCCTTCCCCCCCATCTTCATACCTCAGGATGCCAAGCCTTGGGTCCCCATCCAGCAAGGGAATAGACAGGTCCAAACGATATCAGTACAAGGAAAGGGGGAGTCTTGGAGAGCCCAGAGGTGAGTAGGAGAAGAAGAGAAAGGAGGTCCAAGAAGGAAGGAATTTTCTCTGCTGTGAGGAAGGCCGCCTAGGCAGAGAAACAAGGGGGGAGACTCAGTGGAAAAGAGCTGCCCCTCCCCACATCCCCCACGGCAGCCAGTAGAGGGGCTTTTAATGGAGTGCGACTCACACGGGAACAAAATGACTTCCTAATGCTGTCCCCTCTTTGTGTGTTTATCTGTTGGCTCATAGTTACCGTGTTTGTTGATAAGACCGTCATCCCCATCCTTCCACGATGAGGGTTTAGAGCTGGGATCTTCATGAACATTGCAACTTCAGATAAACATTTCCAAAACTCCAGGGGCTTCTGGTTACTGTATGTACACTGAAGCCAAAGGAGGGAGTCCGTTTTTCAAGAGTGATCTGTTTACCCCCAAAGGTCACAAATCATCCGTCCATTTGACCCCGACACGTTTTGTTGTCATGCAGTTTTTAAAAAGTGATTGAGGGGCGCCTGGGTGGCTTAGTCGGTTAAACGTCCGACTTTCGCTTAGGTCATGATCTCGCGGTTCGTGGGTTCGAGCCCCGCGTCGGGCTCTGTGCTGACTGCCAGCTCAGAGCCTGGAGCCTATTTCGGAGTCTGTATCTCCCTCTCTCTCTGACCCTCCCCTGCTCACGCTGTCTCTCTCTCTCCTAGAAATAAATAAAAATATTTTTTAAAAAAGTGATCGAAATTTTTGGTATTGAAACATAAGGATTTGGGGCTTTTAAAAAGCAGACGATGTGCAAACACTAGTCCTTTACCTTCTGCGAGACAGATCTGAAGCCAGCTCCTTCTTTTCCTTTCTCCCTGTCTCTTCCTTCCCTCATCCACAAACCTTTATTGAGGGCCTGCTTTTGCAACAAGTTCAAAGATAAATAAGATACAATGTAAGCGCAGGGTCTGTGTGTTCCCGCATATATTTCTCTGCTCAGGTTTGCTTCGCATTAGATTTGGCCAAGGGCTGAGATAAGATCTGGGACTTGGATTAAATTCTGCATTCTCTGAGTCATCTTGCTTTTCAAATACCGTTAGTTTGGTCGTCCGTTAGAACTGTCAAATAATTTGTCTTCCAAATGGGCTGCTCTTCTGAATTTCATTCAGAGGCTGGAGTGCGAGATGGCTGTGCCAGTTAATAAGCTGTTGTATCTCGGCTTCGAACCAGCTCGTTTTTTCTCTGCTTTGTGATGCTGGGTCAGGACTCCCCTGTCTCTAGTCTGCCTTGTCAGCTGCTTTCTGTGATGCTCTGTCAGTACTCAGCTGTGGAGAGGGGACATGAGCGGGCCGGAGCACTTGGGGACTTCCCAGCCCCCTCTACCCTCCCAGAGCGGCTGCAGGTGTTATGCGACACTGTCATCTCCTCAAAGGTCTGAGACCAAGCGCCCCAGCCTCTCTCAAGCCTCCAGGTTCTGGTAACTCCAGACTGTTCCTTCAAATCGTTAAGCCCTGGAAATGGCAGCTGCTGTCTGAGCACGCCGTCTCGGAGTTACCCCAGGGTCTCCTTTCTGTGCGGCCGGTCCTCTAACACCTGTTCAATCAGTCCTGACCGCCCTGGTCCTCAAGAGCTTGCATCCGAATCACGGGAGAGGCTTGTTGAACTCATTCTTGGGCCCCCCCCTCCCCCTCCAGAGTTTCTGATGCAGGAGCAGGCCTGGGATGGGGCCTGAGAATTTGCTTTTCTATCACGTTCCCAGGTGAGGCAAAGCCTCCCTCCCGGTCTGGGGACCTCACTTTAAGAACCACTGTTGAGCTTTATATTCCCTCCGGGAAAACAGTGTGTGTTCTGTTTCCTGGCTAGCCTCTGATTGATTTAATGGCCTTCGCTAAAATAGCACGCCACCCAGGTCTACCAGCTCCGTTTGTTTTGTTGGGGGAGCAGAGAGGTAATGCCAACATCCACTTCTCACCTGGACCTGTGAGATTAAATCACTCTGTCCACACCCTGTACTTGTGTTCTTGCTCCTCTGCCCTGATCTCGAGGCCCTCAGCCTTCCTTTACGTATCTCATCCCATCTCTCTGCGGCCCTTTCCCTCTGCCTCTGTGGGCCTGCTCTGCTAATCCCATCCGTTTGAATTCTGACTTCTCTAACCTGTACTAAGTGCCCCAGCTAACACCCCCTTCTAGGTTCAATTTTTCAGGTCCACAGGCACGTATTGAAGTGTTTACTGTGCTCAGAGCCTCACGCCGGATGCCCTTGCTGGAGATACCAAGATGAGAAAGACTTTGACTCTGGCCTCATAGGATCGCTCTTCTGCACAGTTTAGAACTGTGTTGTGCTTGTGAAAGACATGGGCAAAATCTTAGCGGAACCCCCACAAGAGAGAGAACTGCTTTGGTTAAGTGACTTATTTGATTAGCAAGATGTGAATGAGGCAAGACTCCAAGAAGTGCGCTCAAGTACTAATGGAAGGAGCCTGGAGGGTGTTGCCAGGTGAGCGGGCCCCTGTTAAGCACAGGCTCTGTTTTACAGAGAGGGAGCTTTGCAAGTTTGTGGCTGGAGTTGATTTGTGCTAGGGGAGGGGGCAGTGTCCAGACAAAGAAGGGCCCTGGTGGCAGTTGAAGGGCAACAATCAGAAGAGAAGGAAACAGTCTAATGGGGATTTTCTTTCTTTCCTTTTTTTTAAATGTTTATTTATTTATTTTTGAGAGAGAGCGAGAGAACATGAGTAGAGAGAGAGGGAGACAAAGAATCTTAAGCAGGCTCTGCACTGTCAGCACAGAGACCCACACGGGGCTAGAATTCACAAACCGTGAGATCGTGACCTGAGCCAAAATCAAGAGTCAATGCCTAATCAGCTGAGCCACTCAGGTGCCTGTCTAACAGGGATTTTCAATCCACCGTTTGCTGGTGTGAGTTGTAACCTCTCTCATCTCTCTGTGGAATCCTTAACAGAACTATGGATGCTTCCTGGGACTATGACAAAGTACCAAGTCTTTTTGCAAGTCTGAAGTGGGGTGGAATGAGAGGCGTCCTATAGAAAAAAGGCTACATATGAGTTATGTATACATTTTTTATTTGCTCACTTTCTCTTCTCCTTGTAACTATATCCTAAGCATCCTGAGGCACTACCTGGGATTTGTACTCTTTTCCACCAGCCTTGGTTACTGAGTAGGACATGTTTATTGATGAACGGATGGTTGAGTTTAGACTTTATTTTTTTCCCAGATGCACAAATCATTAGGCTACACAAAGAACCTATGGGCTTGAATTTTACAGCTCATGTGGGCAGAACACTGGCCCTTCACTTTCTTTGCATGATTTTTATTTAATTTTCTGATTATGACCTAAGATCAAGACCCGAGCTGAGATCAAGAGAGGCTTAACCAACTGAGCCACCCAGGTGCCCCTATTTTTCTGATTATGAATAAATAAAAACACACTATTGAATATTTGGAAACATTAAACAATATGAGAAAAAGTGAAAAATCACACATCATTTCCCTGCTCAGAAGTAACTACTACAGATATAATGGTCTCTCTCTCTCTCTCTCTCTCTTTCTGTGTATCTATATGGAGGCTTGAGAGAGTATATATACAATATACATACTTATATATATATATATACATATAGTCTACATGTATTTATATATTTATAAACTCATACACTGTTTTATTCACTTAACTTTTTGATACAAAGCATGCATCCTTTTGATTACATCTTCAAAATATAATTTAATGTCACCACCATTTATTCATACAGAGTATCAGAACGTGTATCTCGAGTTTCCTGTCGTTGGATCATTATATTTTTCTCTACTTTCGTGATCATATATATAACACTACAGTGGACATCCATCTATATGAACTATAACTTTACATTTAGGTAGACCTGTCTTTTGACACACTGGCAAGAACATTTGTCTTCCGAAGTAGAATTTTGTACCCACCTGAAATGAAGCTCAAAAGATACAACCCTAGTGGGCCATGAAGGGTTTCAAAGGGCTTGCCAAAAGCGTTGTACATGAAGAAGGCTGTTCCCACCATGGTTAAGACAACCAGGATCATGGAGAAGACAATGACATTGATGTGGATGCTCAAGGGGATCACTTTGAGCAAATCTGGGAAAACTAAAGGTAAGACAAAGATGAGAGGAAATGTCATTAGTGATAGTCGGCAAATGTAATTTCAAAAATTAAATCCCTCTTATTTTTAACCTCAAAAATCACCCAAATCCTTCAGAGGAATACTTTCTCACTTACTAATTTACAAGGGATTTAGAAAAAGGTTTAAACACAGGATTATTTTCTAGAACTCACCAGTAAAGACCAACAGAGAAGAGATTTGAAGGAACTTTTTCTACCCTTGGTCCTCTGTGATTACTTAAATAAACAAGTGCCGGCTTTACAACCAAAAGCCTGTTGATGACCAAACTTTTAATGACATTTCTCAATAGACTTTTTTTTTTAACGTTTATTTTTGAGAGAGGAGACAGTGTGAGTGCAGGAAGGGCAGAGATAATGGGAAACACAGAATCTGAAGCAGGCTCCAGCCTCTGAGCTAGCTGTCAGCACAGAGCCCGATGCAGGGCTCAAACCCACAAACCGTGAGATTGTGACCCAGGCTGAAGTCAGACGCTTAACCGACTGAGCGCCACCCAGGCGCTCCCATTTTTAAAAATTCTACCTTGAAATGGCATTTTTGGTTTGGGGATAGCTGGGGGAGTTCCAACATCAGGAATTATTTCTGTTTGTGTTACTACCAAACAAGAAAACATTGTTTCTAGTCCACACCAAGATTAAGAAATGGGGTATTTTCAGTCAATTTCAGTATTTTGATGTAGCACAAGCTGTGGGAAAATAATTTCTGGTGATACAAGAAATATTTTCCATTTAGAAAACCTGCCAAATCTATTTCGGGATTTTGTGTTCAGGGCAAGTTTTTTTTGTTTGCAGAGGAAATGAAATACTTTATAAATGGTAGGGTTTCTCTTATCTGGCGAGGCATCAGTATGCTTAGCATCAGCAAACCTGGCAACACCAATCTGGAGAAGTGTAGTGCAGCCCATTTAAGGTTCCCAAACATTTATTGAGTGCTTTCTTTATTTACTGAGCACCTAGTGTGTGCTGGGCATTGTTTTCACTGCTGCACATGGAGTCATTAACAAGATAAGCAAGGTCTCCCCGTTGTCTCGTGGAGATTATAGCCTAATGGGAGCAAATAGATAATTAACAAGTAAACAAATAGATGTGATAGCTTATCTCCAAAGATGGCTTCCATCAATTCCTTCTCTCCTTCTACATACATGTCACTTCTCCTTTAAGAGGTAGAATTTATTCCCCAATTCCCTTGAACCTTGGCTGGCCTATGACTGCTTTGACCACCTGACTATGGCAGAATGAGAGGTGCCAATTCCAACCCTAGCCTATATAAGAAGAAAAGCCATTCCTTTTTTTTTTTTTTCTTCCTCTTGGAGGCTTCAGCTGTCATGCAGGAGGTCCAAGTTACTCTGCTGGAGAGAGAGGCCACCCAGAGGAGCACCAGACACGGGAGGGAAGAGTCTTGGACATCCAGCCCCGAAAAGCCTCTGGATGACTCCAGCCCCGGGTGCTATTTCACTTCAGTGCAATCAAGAACTGCCCAATGGAACTAATAAATTTTTGTTTTAAGCCTCTGAGCTTAGGGAGGCTGTTATGCAATGGTAACAGCAAGACACTTTCAGATAGTGCTAATGCCATGGAGAAATGAAACAAAGTAATGGAATTTTGAGTGGTTGAGTGAATGGATGTGGGTGGTCAGCAGAGTTATTCCTGAGCTGGCCTCTGAATGCTGAGAAGGCAGTGGCTGTTTAAAGATCTGGGGAAGAACATTCCAGGGAGAAGAACACCACTGGGGCAGCAGTGAACCTGGCGGGCAAGAGGGGGCAGAAGTGAGCTTGCTAGGCTGGGATCATTGCGGCACCTGCTGGATCCTGGTCTTCTGACCATGTGATCATGGTAAGGCATGGTTTTTTTTTTTTTAATGTTTTTTATTTATTTCTAGGAGAGAGAGAGACAACGTGAGCAGGGGAGGGTCAGAGAGAGAGGGAGTCACAGACTCTGAAACAGGCTCCAGGCTCTGAGCTGGCAGTCAGCACAGAGCCCGACACGGGGCTCGAACCCACGAACCGCGAGATCACAACCTAAGCAAAAGTTGGACACTTAACCGACTAAGCCACCCAGGCGCCCCATGGCATGGGGTTTTAATTCAAAATTCACTAGGAAGCCACTGGGAGGAGAGAAGGGTTAAGTAAGAGAGTGACACAGTCTCCTTCATGATCTGAAAAGATCACTCTGGCTGCTGCTTAGTGTGCACGAGGGGGGAGGGGGAGGGAGGAAGCAAGTGCGGAAGCAGGGAGACCGGGGGCAGGGAGTGTTCACAAAGCCAAGAGGCAGGGGGCCTGGCCTAAGCTATAGCAGCTGGGGGAGGTGAGAGGTTATCAGATTTGGAACCTATCTTGGAGATAGAAGATAGGACTTGTCAAAAGGAAGGAATCAAGGGTAAGCAATGGAATAAATGGTGATGCTGTTCACTGATGCAGACAAGGAGAAGGTGTGGGTTTGGGCATGGGAGTGGGAAATAAGGCAGGAGGTCTGCTTAAGATATGTAAGTAGAGGTGCCAAATAGGATCTATGTGTCTGGAAGTCTGGGGAGAAGGTCGAAGTATTTTGGGCGGTGGAACCAGGAAAAGGCGAGCAAGGTGTGTAGGGCATGCACTTTAAGGGGATAGTCACTCTCCGGGGCTAACTCTGCACCTGGAAGTGCCTGAGAGTGAATGTCTCCTTACGTTTTAGGACTAGGGGCCTCCACGGCCCCACCCTGGTATTTGAAGCCAGAGGAATGGCTATCACCTGTGGAGAAACTGTAGTTAGAGAAGAGACGGACCCTCGGACTCCACGTTTCCCTGCGCAGGAGAGACGAGAAACCAGCCAAGGAGACTGAGAAAGTGATCTTGTGAGTTAGGAACAAATCCATGGATGGGACTGAAGAGAAGCCAAGGGAAGAAAATATTCCAAATGATGTGAATCTGTAAGAACAGGTAAGGGGGCACCTGGGTGGCTCTGCTGGTTGAGCGTCTGACTCTTGATTTTGGCTCAGGGCATGATACCTGGCTCATGGGATCGAGCCCTGCATTGGGCTCTGTGCTGAATGTGGAGCCTGCTTAAGATTCTCTCCCTCTGTCTCTCCCCTGCTTGCACGTGTGTGCTCTCTCGCACGCGCTCTCTCTCTTTCAAATTTAAAAAAAAGAATATATATGTAATTATTATCAAAATATGTTAGATGGAAAAAACAAGTAGAAATGTGCACCATTCTATCATTTGGAAAAAAGCCAAAGGGGAATGTATATAATAACAAATAATTTAAATGCTTATCTGATTTAATTCTTTCAACATCCCACCTCCCACGGGAAGAAACTGGAGCTCAGGGATGTGGTAACAGACCCCAGATTTATACTTAGTAAGCGGTGGAGATTCGAACTCCTGTCCTCACTCTTAACCACCGTGCTACAGCAGCCTTAGGGCCAGGCATGCTTATCCAGGCAGACACTATTTCTAGAAGTACCATACATGAAACTGGTAATGGCTTCTGGAGAAGGAGACTGAGGGATATTTCATTATGAACCTTTTGGATTTGTGGTGTTTTTTTTTTAAATCTCTTTGGAAGCATTTTATATTCAATGAATACCTAGATAGATAGATAGATAGATAGATAGATAGATAGATAGATAGATAGATAGATAGATAGATAAAGACAGAAAACTCCTGTGACTGTTCTGGATTAAAAGAGACTTCAGAGACTCGTTGCTAAATGCAATGTGTGGATATTGTTTGTGATTTGAATAAATACTTTATAAGAGTCATTTTTGAGATAACCAGAGAAAATTGAACATGGACTGGGTATTAGATAATATTACATAATTATTATTGACTTTGTTGGTTATGTTAATGGCACTGCGGTTGTACTTTTAAAAGTCCTCATCAATTCGAAACGATATGGATGAGTAGGTGGATAGAGTAAAAAAAATCCCTGTGGGCGTGGCGTATGGCAATATGGTCGTTCAAGTTCACGGGTGCTGTGCTGGCCCACCCCACCCTCTGTTCTGGGGGCTCGCAGTGAGCCAGCCAGCCTTATTCTGTGATGTCCTACCCTCCTGAGCTCCCAACTGCTGAGACCACACCATCAATCCAACCTGCTATTCTTAGCTCGATCAGCTGTTCATTTGTTTTTTACTAGTAGTTATCAAAAAATCCATCTACCCAATGAGGTGGCAACCTCATTGTCTCGGATAGGGTAGCCGGGTGAAGCCTGTCTGAAAATTGAGGCTTGTTACCAAAATGAAACGAAGGCAGAAAGAAGTTGCACTGATTTGCCTCCTGGAAAGAAAAGCTAGGAGCTAAAATAAATTGTCAGAAGGAGCATTCTAATTCTTAGGAAGTCTCTTACAATGTCTACCCTTGTGAGAAAATCGCCCAGCAGGGCACTGATCCCTGCAGATTACACAGTTATTTACATTTTGTTGGGTTTCTGTCTTTAATGAAAATTCCCTGAGTCTGTAATGACCAGCCAGAACTCTGGGAACCACCTTCCATTTTCGCACTAGCGTTCACATGACTTTTGTGCGGCTGAGACTGAGAGCAGACCATTCACATAAATATGGGGAGGTGTCACTTTAAAGAGATTGGGTACTATGTATTGAGGAGTTTGGTTTGTTTGGTCTTTCCTTTTTTTTAGATTTGAGATTATGACACAGAGAAAGGATTTGAACTTTTTGATCTGTGGAGGGGCTGTCATTAAATCCAGCCCAAGTCACTTCTGGCCTCCAGAAATTACTTAATTAGCTGTTGCAAGTGAAAGGGAGTTATTTACTAAAGCGGGCAGCTGATGCCACATTAGTAGTACAGGATTGTACCCAGAATTACTCCCCTGTCCTTCGTTCTCTTCTCACGGATTTCCTCCATTCTGTGCGTGAGTCAGTGTACCCAGCTCTCCCCATCTTCAGATCACCCCGGCCCCTAAGTGCCCTCTTGTCCGTTATTTCGTCACTAAACTTCCTCAAAGAGCAATACGTGAGTAATAACAGCAGAACTAAAAATAACAATCAAAGATTACATAGCATTTGCTATGTTCCAGGTACTTTACCTACATTACATAAATCAGACACTTAAATCTTTTACTTCTTACAACATGAATCGAAGCGTAGATGAGAGATCTCAATCTTTTAATTGTTACAATATAAATTAAAATATAAATGAGAGATTTAATTCTTACAGCCGCATAAGGAAGGTACCATTTTATTCTCAATGTATAGACTTAAAAAACACAAAACAGAACCCTGAGGCATGAAGAAGCAAACTAGTCTAGTCACAAAGGGGGCATCGCTGCCTTTGCTTTTAACCTTCCCCTTCTATTTTTAAGATTAAAGTAAAATTAACACAGTAAAGGATTTTCCCCTTTCAGTGTATAATTCGCTGAATTTTGATAAATTCATTCTGTCATGTAACCACCACCATAATCAATATATACAACAGTTTGACTATTCCCGAAACTTTCCATTTCCCCTTTGTACTCCACCTGTCCCCACTACCCCAGCTCCTGTATGTGTTACTTTGTAAAAACTGCCAGTTGTTTTCCAGAGGGGCTGTGTCATTTCACCTTCCCACTAGCAACCTAAGAGTCCCAGCCTTCTGCATTCTTGCCGGCTCCTGACAGCTTTTTAAAACTGTAGCCATTAAATAGGTGTGTCATTTACCTCATTGTAGTTTTACTTAGCATTTTCCGAATGACTAATGATACTGAGCATCATTCTGTGAGTTTATTTGCCTTCTGTATATCTTTTTTTGGTGAAGTGTCTATTCATATCTTTTGTGCATTTTTTTATTGGGTTCTTTCTTATTGTTACTGAGTTCTGAGAATTCCTTATGCATGCTGGATATGAGCCCTTTATCAGATAAGTAATTCACAAATATTTTCTCCAAGTATGTGACTTGTCTGTTCATTTTCTTATCAGTGCATTTTGAAAAGCAGTTCTGATTTTTACGAGTTCTAGTTTATCAATTGTTTTTCTTTTATCTCTCATGCTTTGGATGTCAAATCTAAGAAGGCTTTGCCTCATGCAAGGTCACCAATATTTTCTCCTATGTTTTTCTTCTAGACATTTTTTACTTTTAGGTTCACATTTAAGTCTGTGATCCATTTTAAGTTATTTTTCTGTATATGGTCAAGGTTAAATTTTTTTTTTTTTTTGGCATATGGATATCCAATGTTTCAGTCCTTAAAAGGCTGGATATAGACTTAACATATGACCCAGCAATCCTATTTCTAGATATTTGCCTAAGAGAATTAAAAACATATGTCCACACAAAAATCTGTATGGAGATGTTTACAGTGGCTTCATTCGTATTTGCCCAATATTGGAAACATCTTAAATATCCATCAACTGGTGAATGGATAAACAAGCTTTGGCCCATCCATAAAATAGCATACTTCTTAGTAATACAAAGGAATGGACTCTTGCTACATACAGTAACATGGATGGATCTGAAAGGCATTATGCAAAATGAAATTAACTACACTCAAAAGGCTGCNATAGATAGATAGATAGATAGATAGATAAAGACAGAAAACTCCTGTGACTGTTCTGGATTAAAAGAGACTTCAGAGACTCGTTGCTAAATGCAATGTGTGGATATTGTTTGTGATTTGAATAAATACTTTATAAGAGTCATTTTTGAGATAACCAGAGAAAATTGAACATGGACTGGGTATTAGATAATATTACATAATTATTATTGACTTTGTTGGTTATGTTAATGGCACTGCGGTTGTACTTTTAAAAGTCCTCATCAATTCGAAACGATATGGATGAGTAGGTGGATAGAGTAAAAAAAAATCCCTGTGGGCGTGGCGTATGGCAATATGGTCGTTCAAGTTCACGGGTGCTGTGCTGGCCCACCCCACCCTCTGTTCTGGGGGCTCGCAGTGAGCCAGCCAACCTTATTCTGTGATGTCCTACCCTCCTGAGCTCCCAACTGCTGAGACCACACCATCAATCCAACCTGCTATTCTTAGCTCGATCAGCTGTTCATTTGTTTTTTACTAGTAGTTATCAAAAAATCCATCTACCCAATGAGGTGGCAACCTCATTGTCTCGGATAGGGTAGCCGGGTGAAGCCTGTCTGAAAATTGAGGCTTGTTACCAAAATGAAACGAAGGCAGAAAGAAGTTGCACTGATTTGCCTCCTGGAAAGAAAAGCTAGGAGCTAAAATAAATTGTCAGAAGGAGCATTCTAATTCTTAGGAAGTCTCTTACAATGTCTACCCTTGTGAGAAAATCGCCCAGCAGGGCACTGATCCCTGCAGATTACACAGTTATTTACATTTTGTTGGGTTTCTGTCTTTAATGAAAATTCCCTGAGTCTGTAATGACCAGCCAGAACTCTGGGAACCACCTTCCATTTTCGCACTAGCGTTCACATGACTTTTGTGCGGCTGAGACTGAGAGCAGACCATTCACATAAATATGGGGAGGTGTCACTTTAAAGAGATTGGGTACTATGTATTGAGGAGTTTGGTTTGTTTGGTCTTTCCTTTTTTTTAGATTTGAGATTATGACACAGAGAAAGGATTTGAACTTTTTGATCTGTGGAGGGGCTGTCATTAAATCCAGCCCAAGTCACTTCTGGCCTCCAGAAATTACTTAATTAGCTGTTGCAAGTGAAAGGGAGTTATTTACTAAAGCGGGCAGCTGATGCCACATTAGTAGTACAGGATTGTACCCAGAATTACTCCCCTGTCCTTCGTTCTCTTCTCACGGATTTCCTCCATTCTGTGCGTGAGTCAGTGTACCCAGCTCTCCCCATCTTCAGATCACCCCGGCCCCTAAGTGCCCTCTTGTCCGTTATTTCGTCACTAAACTTCCTCAAAGAGCAATACGTGAGTAATAACAGCAGAACTAAAAATAACAATCAAAGATTACATAGCATTTGCTATGTTCCAGGTACTTTACCTACATTACATAAATCAGACACTTAAATCTTTTACTTCTTACAACATGAATCGAAGCGTAGATGAGAGATCTCAATCTTTTAATTGTTACAATATAAATTAAAATATAAATGAGAGATTTAATTCTTACAGCCGCATAAGGAAGGTACCATTTTATTCTCAATGTATAGACTTAAAAAACACAAAACAGAACCCTGAGGCATGAAGAAGCAAACTAGTCTAGTCACAAAGGGGGCATCGCTGCCTTTGCTTTTAACCTTCCCCTTCTATTTTTAAGATTAAAGTAAAATTAACACAGTAAAGGATTTTCCCCTTTCAGTGTATAATTCGCTGAATTTTGATAAATTCATTCTGTCATGTAACCACCACCATAATCAATATATACAACAGTTTGACTATTCCCGAAACTTTCCATTTCCCCTTTGTACTCCACCTGTCCCCACTACCCCAGCTCCTGTATGTGTTACTTTGTAAAAACTGCCAGTTGTTTTCCAGAGGGGCTGTGTCATTTCACCTTCCCACTAGCAACCTAAGAGTCCCAGCCTTCTGCATTCTTGCCGGCTCCTGACAGCTTTTTAAAACTGTAGCCATTAAATAGGTGTGTCATTTACCTCATTGTAGTTTTACTTAGCATTTTCCGAATGACTAATGATACTGAGCATCATTCTGTGAGTTTATTTGCCTTCTGTATATCTTTTTTTGGTGAAGTGTCTATTCATATCTTTTGTGCATTTTTTTATTGGGTTCTTTCTTATTGTTACTGAGTTCTGAGAATTCCTTATGCATGCTGGATATGAGCCCTTTATCAGATAAGTAATTCACAAATATTTTCTCCAAGTATGTGACTTGTCTGTTCATTTTCTTATCAGTGCATTTTGAAAAGCAGTTCTGATTTTTACGAGTTCTAGTTTATCAATTGTTTTTCTTTTATCTCTCATGCTTTGGATGTCAAATCTAAGAAGGCTTTGCCTCATGCAAGGTCACCAATATTTTCTCCTATGTTTTTCTTCTAGACATTTTTTACTTTTAGGTTCACATTTAAGTCTGTGATCCATTTTAAGTTATTTTTCTGTATATGGTCAAGGTTAAATTTTTTTTTTTTTTTGGCATATGGATATCCAATGTTTCAGTCCTTAAAAGGCTGGATATAGACTTAACATATGACCCAGCAATCCTATTTCTAGATATTTGCCTAAGAGAATTAAAAACATATGTCCACACAAAAATCTGTATGGAGATGTTTACAGTGGCTTCATTCGTATTTGCCCAATATTGGAAACATCTTAAATATCCATCAACTGGTGAATGGATAAACAAGCTTTGGCCCATCCATAAAATAGCATACTTCTTAGTAATACAAAGGAATGGACTCTTGCTACATACAGTAACATGGATGGATCTGAAAGGCATTATGCAAAATGAAATTAACTACACTCAAAAGGCTGCATGTTGTATGATTCCAAACATATGACATATATGACAATATTCTGGAAATAGCAAGATGGTAAGGACAGAAAACAGATCAGGTTTTGCCCAAGGTTGGCAGTGAGGGAGGAGACTGACCACAAAGGGGGCAGAGGGGTAATTTGGAGGGTAGTGGAAGGCNTATGGATGAGTAGGTGGATAGAGTAAAAAAAAATCCCTGTGGGCGTGGCGTATGGCAATATGGTCGTTCAAGTTCACGGGTGCTGTGCTGGCCCACCCCACCCTCTGTTCTGGGGGCTCGCAGTGAGCCAGCCAGCCTTATTCTGTGATGTCCTACCCTCCTGAGCTCCCAACTGCTGAGACCACACCATCAATCCAACCTGCTATTCTTAGCTCGATCAGCTGTTCATTTGTTTTTTACTAGTAGTTATCAAAAAATCCATCTACCCAATGAGGTGGCAACCTCATTGTCTCGGATAGGGTAGCCGGGTGAAGCCTGTCTGAAAATTGAGGCTTGTTACCAAAATGAAACGAAGGCAGAAAGAAGTTGCACTGATTTGCCTCCTGGAAAGAAAAGCTAGGAGCTAAAATAAATTGTCAGAAGGAGCATTCTAATTCTTAGGAAGTCTCTTACAATGTCTACCCTTGTGAGAAAATCGCCCAGCAGGGCACTGATCCCTGCAGATTACACAGTTATTTACATTTTGTTGGGTTTCTGTCTTTAATGAAAATTCCCTGAGTCTGTAATGACCAGCCAGAACTCTGGGAACCACCTTCCATTTTCGCACTAGCGTTCACATGACTTTTGTGCGGCTGAGACTGAGAGCAGACCATTCACATAAATATGGGGAGGTGTCACTTTAAAGAGATTGGGTACTATGTATTGAGGAGTTTGGTTTGTTTGGTCTTTCCTTTTTTTTAGATTTGAGATTATGACACAGAGAAAGGATTTGAACTTTTTGATCTGTGGAGGGGCTGTCATTAAATCCAGCCCAAGTCACTTCTGGCCTCCAGAAATTACTTAATTAGCTGTTGCAAGTGAAAGGGAGTTATTTACTAAAGCGGGCAGCTGATGCCACATTAGTAGTACAGGATTGTACCCAGAATTACTCCCCTGTCCTTCGTTCTCTTCTCACGGATTTCCTCCACTCTGTGCGTGAGTCAGTGTACCCAGCTCTCCCCATCTTCAGATCACCCCGGCCCCTAAGTGCCCTTTTGTCCATTATTTCGTCACTAAACTTCCTCAAAGAGCAATACGTGAGTAATAACAGCAGAACTAAAAATAACAATCAAAGATTACATAGCATTTGCTATGTTCCAGGTACTTTACCTACATTACATAAATCAGACACTTAAATCTTTTACTTCTTACAACATGAATTGAAGCATAGATGAGAGATCTCAATCTTTTAATTGTTACAATATAAATTAAAATATAAATGAGAGATTTAATTCTTACAGCCGCATAAGGAAGGTACCATTTTATTCTCAATGTATAGACTTAAAAAACACAAAACAGAACCCTGAGGCATGAAGAAGCAAACTAGTCTAGTCACAAAGGGGGCATCGCTGCCTTTGCTTTTAACCTTCCCCTTCTATTTTTAAGATTAAAGTAAAATTAACACAGTAAAGGATTTTCCCCTTTCAGTGTATAATTCGCTGAATTTTGATAAATTCATTCTGTCATGTAACCACCACCATAATCAATATATACAACAGTTTGACTATTCCCGAAACTTTCCATTTCCCCTTTGTGCTCCACCTGTCCCCACTACCCCAGCTCCTGTATGTGTTACTTTGTAAAAACTGCCAGTTGTTTTCCAGAGGGGCTGTGTCATTTCACCTTCCCACTAGCAACCTAAGAGTCCCAGCCTTCTGCATTCTTGCCGGCTCCTGACAGCTTTTTAAAACTGTAGCCATTAAATAGGTGTGTCATTTACCTCATTGTAGTTTTACTTAGCATTTTCCGAATGACTAATGATACTGAGCATCATTCTGTGAGTTTATTTGCCTTCTGTATATCTTTTTTTGGTGAAGTGTCTATTCATATCTTTTGTGCATTTTTTTATTGGGTTCTTTCTTATTGTTACTGAGTTCTGAGAATTCCTTATGCATGCTGGATATGAGCCCTTTATCAGATAAGTAATTCACAAATATTTTCTCCAAGTATGTGACTTGTCTGTTCATTTTCTTATCAGTGCATTTTGAAAAGCAGTTCTGATTTTTACGAGTTCTAGTTTATCAATTGTTTTTCTTTTATCTCTCATGCTTTGGATGTCAAATCTAAGAAGGCTTTGCCTCATGCAAGGTCACCAATATTTTCTCCTATGTTTTTCTTCTAGACATTTTTTACTTTTAGGTTCACATTTAAGTCTGTGATCCATTTTAAGTTATTTTTCTGTATATGGTCAAGGTTAAATTTTTTTTTTTTTTTGGCATATGGATATCCAATGTTTCAGTCCTTAAAAGGCTGGATATAGACTTAACATATGACCCAGCAATCCTATTTCTAGATATTTGCCTAAGAGAATTAAAAACATATGTCCACACAAAAATCTGTATGGAGATGTTTACAGTGGCTTCATTCGTATTTGCCCAATATTGGAAACATCTTAAATATCCATCAACTGGTGAATGGATAAACAAGCTTTGGCCCATCCATAAAATAGCATACTTCTTAGTAATACAAAGGAATGGACTCTTGCTACATACAGTAACATGGATGGATCTGAAAGGCATTATGCAAAATGAAATTAACTACACTCAAAAGGCTGCATGTTGTATGATTCCAAACATATGACATATATGACAATATTCTGGAAATAGCAAGATGGTAAGGACAGAAAACAGATCAGGTTTTGCCCAAGGTTGGCAGTGAGGGAGGAGACTGACCACAAAGGGGGCAGAGGGGTAATTTGGAGGGTAGTGGAAGGCTGTATATCCTGAATGCATTTGTATTTACGCGCCTTTATGTATTAGTCAAAATTCATCGGCCTGTACATCTAAAAAGGGTGAATTTTACTGTACACAATTATACCTCAGTAAACCTGCCTAAAACTAAAAAAGAGCAGGAGAGCAAGTTCTGGAATGAGTAGGCTCTTCCAGACGTGAGCAAGGGCTCGGCGCAGGTGACAGCTTGGCACAGAGGAGCGAGCTCAGGAGAAGGGAAGAAAAGGCGCACAGGGCCAAGAGCCAAGCACCAGGTTCTAGTCCACTGTGTGACCTTGAGCAGGTCAAAGGGTCCCTGTTTCTCTCTGTAAAATGAAGGTGTTCCGTGGGGCAGCCTGGGAAGGGACCAGGCATTTGACATTAGAGGAGGTTCACACTTCAGCTTCTTTTCTAAGTCTCTGAACTCCCTACATCTTGATTTCTTTATCTGAACAGTAAGACTAATTCTACCTTTCTTTCAAAATTGTGAGGACTCCGTGACCCCAGTGTATGGAGTACCTAGCACATGGAGGAGGTCAGGAGAAGCTCTCTGGGGGGTGCCCCTAGGCCGGCTGGACCACTGTTCATAGCCATCCTTTCTCCCCAGCTCAGAGACAATGTTGATGATTTCTCCTCTCTCTCTGCCACATCAGTTTCCTCCTCTCTTTGGATCAGCCCCATCAGCACACAAAAAACATGCTGTCGTTTTCTCATCATAAAAAAAAAATCTCACTTAGGGTCCTGGGGGGGCTCACACACCAGTTGGTGGCGTCTGACTTCAGCTCAGGTTTTGATATGCAGTTTGTGAGTTTGAGCCTCGAATCTGGCTGGCTGCTGTCAGTGTGGAGCCTCTTCGGATCCTCTGTCCCTCTCTCTCTGCCCCTCCCCCGCTCATCTCTCTCTCTCAAAAAAAAAAAAAAAAAAAACATTCACTTAAGCCCTCCAGCTATTACTGCCTTTTTAAAATTTGCCTTACAGCAACACTTCTCTGGGAGTCGCCTATATTCTCAGCATCTCCTTCCTCTTTCTCCACTTTCTCTCTTGAACCCACTGCCCGGATACAGCATTTCCTATGGCACCAGGGAGTTTCAAGCTGCCAAACTCATAGTTTATCTTTGNCTTTCTCATTGCCATGTAGTATTCCATTGTATAAATATACCACATCTTCTTGATGCATTCATCAGTTGATGGACACTTAGGTTCTTTCCATGTTTTGGCTATTGTTGAGAGTGCTGCTGTGAACATTGGGATACATGTGCCCCTATGCATCAGCACTCCTGGATCCCTTGGGTAAAGTCCTAGCAGTACTACTGCTGGATCATAGGGGAGGTCTGTTGTTAATTTTTTGAGGAACCTCCATACTGTTTACTAGGGGAGTTGCACCAGCTTACATTCCCACTAACAGTGTAGAAGGGTGCCATTTCTCCACATCCTCACCAGCATCTAGAATCTCCTGATTTGTTCATTTTAGCCACTCTGACTGGCATGAGGTGGTATCTGAGTGTGGTTTTGATTTGTATTTCCCTAATGATGAGGGACACTGAGCATCATTTCATGTGTCTGTTGCCCATCTGGATGTCCTCTTTGGAGAAGTGTCTGTTCATGTCTTTTGCCTCCAGGCCTATTTCAAGAAATTAGAAAAAGAGCAAGTACAAAATCTAACAGCACACCCAAACCCAGTAGGAGAAGAGATATAATAAAAATTAGGGCAGAAATAAACAATATAGAAACCAAAAGAAAAAAACAGTTGAACTGATCAATGAAACCAAGAGTTGGTTTTTTGAAAAAATAAACAAAATTGACAAACCTCTCTCCAGGCTTCTCAAAAAGAAAAGAGAAAGCACTCAAATAGACAAAATCATGAATGAAAAAGGACTTATTACAACCAACCCCTCAGAAATACAAGCAATTATCAGGGAATACTATGATGAATTATATGGCAACAAACTAGACAACTTAGAAGAAATGGACAAATTCCTAAACACAGACTCACTACCAAAATTCACATAGGAAGAGATAGAAAATCTGAACTGATCCATAACTAGTGAGGAAATCGAATCAGTGATCAAAAATCTCCCAGCAAATAAGAGCCCTGGACCTGATGGCTTCCCTGGGGAATTCTACCAGACATTTAAAACAGAACTAATACCCATTCTTCTCAAGCTATTCCAAAAAATAGAAATCAAAGGAAAACTCCCGGACTCATTTTACAAAGTCAGCATCACTCTGATTCCCAAGCCAGACAGAGATCCAGCAAAAAAAGAGAACTACAGGCCAATATCCTTGATGAATACAGATGCAAAAATCCTCAACAAGGTATTTGCAAATCAAATTCAACAGCACATAAAAAGAATTATCCACCATGATCAAGTGGGATTCCTTCCTGGGCTACAGGGCTGGTTCAATATTCGATACATCAGTGTGATACATAAATCAATGTGATACATTACAATAACAAAAGAAAAGATAAAAACCTTATGATCCTGTTGATAGATGCAGAAAAAGCATTTGACAAAATACAGCACCGCTTCTTAATAAAGACCCTCGAGAAAGTTGGGATAGAAGGAACTTACTTAAACATCATAAAAGCCATCTATGAGAAGCCCTCAGCTAACATCATCCTCAAAGGGGAAAAACTGAGAGCTCTCCCTGAGATCAGGAACATGACAGGGATGTCCACTCTCACCACTGTTGTTTAACAGAGTGCTGGAAGTGCTAGCATCAGCCATCAGACAACAAAAGGAAATCAAAGGCATCAGAATTGGTAAAGAAGTCAAACTTTCACTGACGACATGATATTCTACATAGAAAACCCAACAGATTCCACCAGAAGCCTACTAGAGCTGATCCAGGAATTCAACAAAGTTGCAGGGTACAAAATCAATGTACAGAAATCGGTTGCATTTTTATACACCAATAATGAAGCAACAGAAAGAGAAATCAAGAAACTGATCCCATTCACATTTGCAGACACACAAAAAAAACATAAAATACCTAGGAATAAACCTAACCAAAGATATAGGAGATCTGTATGATGAAAACTATAGAAAACTTATGAAGGAAATTGAAGAAGACACAAAAGAATGGAAAAACATTCCATGCTCATGAGTCGGAAGAATAAATATTGTTAAAATGTCACTACTACCCAGAGCAATCTACACCTTCAGTGCAATCTTTGTCCCCATCTTACTTGGTCTGCATCGGGCACAGTGGCTTCCTCCCTCCTCCTGGAAGAGCCTTCTTCCCCCGGCTTCCAGACACTATGCTCTCCCGGTTTCGCTCCCTCACTGGCTGCCATCTTGATCTGCTATGTTGGTTCATCCTTATCCCTGGAGTCGTCCAGAGGAGGACTCCATTCTTGTACCTCTTCTCTTCTCCCTTTTCCCTCACTTCCTTGGTGTTCCGTCCAGTAGTGTCGCTTTTATTGGACACACTCTCAAACAGATATTTCCAGCCCAGACTTCCCCCTGAATCCCACACTTGTAAGTCCCCAGCTTCCTATTCAATATCTTAACTGGGATATTAAATAGGAGTCTCATGGGTTCCCAAAGTGCACCCATAGTCTTCCTGTCCTCACACTTGCTTCCTTCAGCCTTCTTCACCTCAGTGGCTGGCATCTCCATTCTTCCTTGACATTATCCTTGATTCTTCTCTTACTCTCTTGTGTCACGTTTAATCCACCTGTTGGCACTACCTTGAGAATCTAACCACTTGTCTCCATTCCCACTGCTCTGCCGGGTCTAAGCCAGCGTCCTCTCTCACGTGGATGGCTGCAAGGGCTTCCTAACTGTTCTCTCTGCTTCCACCCCTCCTCCTTATCCTCCACTCTCAACCCAGGGGCCAGAGGGATCTTTAAAAATGAATTGGTTTAGGGGCATCTGGGTGGCTCAGTAGGTTAAACATCTAACTCTTAATCTCAGTTCATGTAGTGATGTCAGGTCATGACTTCAAGCCCTGCATTGAACTCAATGCTGAGCATGGAGCCTACTTTTAAAAAATGAACTTGTTCTGGGGCACCTGGGTGGCTCAGTCAATTAGGCGTTCGACTTCCACTCAGGTCATAATCTTATGGTCGGTGGGTTGGAGCCCTGTTTTGGGCTCTGTGCTGACAGCTCAGAGCCTGGAGCATGATATAGATTCCGTGTCTCCTCTCTGCCCCTCCTCCACTCATTCTCTCTCCATTCTCTCTCTCTCTCTCTCTCTCTCTGTTTCTCTCTCTTTCTCTTTCTCTCTCACTTTCTTAAAAATAGAAATTAAAAGAGTTCTTTTTAAATGAATTGGTTCATATCAGTCCCCTGCTTAAACAATTCCAATGGATTCTGCTCTCAGAGCATAAGCCAAGTCATTACAATAGCCTACTAGGACCTGTGTGGTTGGACTTCTTGCCAGGCCTCTGACTTCATCTGCTACCCATTCCCGTGTCGAGCCACTGGCCTTGCTACTGTACTTCAAACATACCAGGAGCACTTCTAACCCCAGGGCCTTTGCACATACTGTTCCTGCTGCCTGGATAGTCCCCTAGATAGTCTCATGGCTTGCTCCCTCACCTCCACGTCTTTATTTAGATGCTTTGTCAGGAGGACCTTCTTTAACCACCATATTTAAAGTTGTCATCCCCTGCCCAGTCACCTCCCCTTCCAACTCCCCCTGTTGCCTTACTTTTACTTTTCTCCTTAGCAATGATCCCACCTGACCAAGTTTATATTTTTACTTATTTGTTTCTCTCCTGACATGAGGGCAGGTGCATCGGTCTATTTTATTCATTGCTGTATTCCTAGCACCTAAGAATGCCTGGCACAGTGTAGATCAGTATTTCTCAACTTTTTTTTTTTCTTATTGCACTTCAGCCCAGGAGTCTTTTCAGACATTTTTCCTAATCACCTTTTCCCAATGGAATTGTAAAGCACAGATATATTGTGTGTTGATTTCAGTATCGTATTGATATCTGTGCTTTATACACATACACACTTTATATTTATTATTTTCATATGCGCTTTTTAAAGAGTAAGAATATTTTCTTGCTCCCAAGACCCAATCTTCACCCCTTGACAGGGAATATGGCAGCCATTAGGAATGCATGGTGTAGCTGCTAGACACATTTATGTTGGATGGATACCTTTTGCTTCGAGTAGGAAGCAGGGATGGAGTTTGATGTGGTTAGCGGGTCTGGGGTTTCTTGGCAGAAGTCAGTGGTTTAGATTGAAGGGAATTACTGCCACAAAGGCAAAAAATGGGAAGGAAAAAGAGGAGCGGACAGTCCATTGGTGACCGTAGGGCTAGAGAAGAAGAGGGGGTTGGCAGGTTCTAGAGTGAAGGGAGTTTCTGGTTAAGAACTCGAACTTGTCCATAGTGTTAAGCAGTCACTGTTGACCTTGATGTAACCTACTGGTGGCAATAGAAGCTGGATTGAGAGAGTTTTGGGAGAGGATCTGGGGCAATGGAGATAAAATAGAATAATCACCAGAAGGGTGATAGGAACCTTTTTTTTTTTTTTTTTTAAGAAGTTGAAAGACCTGGTTGGTAACTGGAATGGAATTTCAAATCTCTTTAGTAAAAGAAAAATGTTAACCCAACATATTGGGGGTTGTCAACCTGTTACGTGGAAGCTGATGGCTGCTTAATAGCAAGGTTTAAAGTTTGAGATTTGTCTCAATCCTGAATATGATAAAGCTCTTTCTCATTAGCAGGGCGGGAGGATTAGGAAAAGATGGACTTGCTCCTTATCGTGTTTCTGTTCAAATGTCCATCTGTTTATAGAGGAATTTTTAAAAATAAGCAAACAACATTATAACAATGAAATGGAGCTCAAGTTAAAAATCTCACCCACAATCCTACCAATAGCAAAGCAAGATTTCCTTTATTTTTAGTTGTTTCAAATCTGTCCATCTTAATACTTATTTCCTATGTTATTATACTCCTAATGAAGTTTTGAGGTTCTCTTCTGTAGTTCTTATTCAGAACATAAGCATTTTCCATGTCATACATGTTGTCTTCACAACTCGCATACAGATAACATGATGGATTTTCCGTCAAACTGATGGACTGCTGTCTGTTAGGTTATCTTCCATGGTTGTGGTATTCTAGCTATTGCTGTAATGAATATCTTCAAGCACATTCTTTCTTCTTTCTTAGCATGGGGGTGGAAGATGAGCAGGACTAAGTCTTTTGGATGAACTTCCAGGAAAGGAATTACTTGGATCAGAGTGCTTTCTAAAAGAATGCTGTATATGTACAGATCCAAGGTAACCTAAAGATGGTGAGTTATGTTTTGTAACATACATATTAAACTACTGATTCAATGCTCAATTTCTCTTCCCTGCAGTCTGAAAGCAGAAATTTCTGACAAGATTATCTAATCAGAAACAGAGAACTAGAGGGGGCGCCTGGGTGGCTTAGTCGGTTAAGCGTCCGACTTTCGCTTAGGTCATGATCTCACGGTTTGTGGGTTCGAGCCCCGCGTCGGGCTCTGTGCTGACTGCCAGCTCAGAGCCTGGAGACTGTTTCAGAGTCTGTGACTCCCTCTCTCTCTGACCCTCCCCTGCTCACGCTGTCTCTCTCTCTCTCCTAGAAATAAATAAAACATTAAAAAAAGAAAGAAAGAAACAGAGAACTAGAAGAAACTAGTCATTGAGGTTACTCCCCTAATAGCAGAATGGAAAGCACCTGTCGTGGCATGGGGGGAGAGGAAGGGAATCCACCTGCTTAGCTACGGTGTACAGAGAAAGGCTGCCATACCCTCATTAGTGCAGTCTGCTATCACAAAACAGAGCTGAGTTAGTCATAAATAAAGGACTTGCTGTGAAAATACAGCCATAGGGGAGCTCTCTGTGGGAAATTGTCTCTCCCCCAATCATTTGGTGGGGGGTTCTATTCTTTGAGCTATGTCCCTGGACTCTGTACCCCCATTCCAACTTGGGCCTCTGATCTGTAGTCTCCCACCCTCGGCCGGCCATTCTGCAAAGTCTTTTCCAGTCTTTCCCTCTTCTGGCCCTTGTCATTTCATCCCTTCCCCCACTCTTGAGCACCTATCACCCCCACTTCCATTTCTGTCGGTTTGTGTGCCTGCCTTACAGAAGGCTTGAAAACATCCAATGAACTGAACTCTTCCATTCCAAAGAGAACACAAGGGCTATCAGGGCAATTCCCCCACCTGTCCGTTCCCTGTTGCCATGTTTTCTTTGGTTTGGGCCCAACCTTCCCTCCAGTTTGAGTGACATTTTCTTCCTCTTGTCCAAGACCTGGCCTTCTCCCTGTGCTGTCAGACTCAGACTCATCCTTTTCTACCTCACAGGGTCCTTTCCCAATCCATTACCTACCTCTCCTGTCTGTCTTCCGCACTTTCCTCCCTACTGCTTTATCCCTGCAGTAGAGAATCATACTCAAGCCCCTCCCATGTCCATTGTGAACATACACATGGACTCACCCATACACACTTGTGCACACACAGGCACGCACGCAGGTACGCCTGGACATATGGCTGCTCTAGGAGGCTCACCACAGCCTTTCTCTGAGTCCTTGCCTCCCATTCCCTCCTCAGCTCCTACAAGCACCTCTCTTCCCCACCACCCTATCAGGACTGCTTTAGAAAGGTCTCCCATGGGGGCGCCTGAGGGGCTCAGTCAGTTAAGCATCCGACTTCGGCTCAGGTCATGATATCACGGTTCATTGGTTCAAGCCCCACGTTGGGCTCTGTGCTGACAACTCAGAGCCTAGAGCCTGCTTCGCATTCTGTGTCTCCCTCTCTCTCTGCCCTTCCCTGCCTTAAGCACTGTCTCTCTCCATCTCAAAAATAAATAAAACATTAAAAAAAAAAAAAAGGTCTCCCGTGACCTCAGCTGGATTCCTCTCCAGCTCACTGCCCCTCCGCTCTCAGCCTGCTTCACCAATCCCTCCTTTCTACCCATAATTATTCATATTTTCTAAAACCCACTCATATTTACCTTCTCGTTTGAGTCCCCTCCCTGGGAAATCTTTTCTTCCATTGTAGCCCCCACTACCACCTCTAATCGGCTGACTCCCTCTTCCCTACCTCTACTCCAGACCTACTCCCATCACCTCCACATCTGTGCAACTGAATGACATCACTTGTTGCTGGCCTATAAGTGGACCTCATTAAACATGACCAGAAATAATTTCCTCTTCCCTCTAAACTTTCTACTTCTGTATGTCTTATACAGAAGAAATCTGGGGTTCGTTTCATGTTGCTAAGATCTATTGAGTTTTGCTTCCAATTATTTTGGAAATATTTCCCCTCAGTTGCAGCCCTCTGATAATGCTTTGGCTTGGGCCACCATTAGTGGATGAAGAAGCCTGTTGACTGGCCCCTTGACCTCTCTTTTGGTTTTCTTCCAATCCATCTTCTATCTTGTCACATACTTGCTTAACACCTTTAAGTGGCTTCCCATTGCCTTCAAGATCAAATTACCTGCCTTGGTACAGCAAAGTCTCCTAGATTCTAGTCACTGCCTTCCTTTCCAGTCTTATCTTTCTTTTCCTTTCTCTCACCTCCTCAGTACTCTGACCACAGTAGGCTCTTCATACCTTGGCTCGTGCTATTCCTTTGCTCAGAACGGCTTCTTCCATGCCATCTAGTGAAATCTAACTCTAACTCTTAAGAACTTTCTTCCAGTTTCCCTGTGCTTTGCCCTGACAAAGAATAAGTCTCCTTCTTGGGGCTTTGTGGATAAAAACAATGATTGTGATAGTAATTAGTGCTCTTCAGCCATCTACAGTTCTGGTTCTTCCCGACTCCGGGCTTGTGATAGGATTGCACATCCTGGCCCCTTTGTAGTTACACGCAGCTACGTAACAACCTTTGCCAATAAAGTCTAAGTGGAAGCGGCATGTGTCCGTTCCGGGTCAGAGGGTTTACTTGCCAGTGTGAGAGTCTCTACAATTCTTTCCATCTGTTATAACAACTGGTGACATTCCAGGTGGTGGCTGCATCCTGGAATGGACCTACAGCAGATCTCTGACAAATATGTTCTCTGAGCAAGAGATCAATCCTTGCTGATTTACCTGTGATGTTTGAACTTACTTGCCGTTGAAATGTAACACAGTCCATCTTGACTAATGTACCAGTGCAGCTTTTACAAATTTGTCAATTATTTAAAAACACTCTCGCTGGGTTCTTCATTGTTTGTGAACAAATACCTTCTCTTATTTCTTCGTATCTGCAGAGTCTAGAAGAATGCTTAGGCATGTTATAGGCCCCAGTGATTTTTTTTTTTTCCCTTGGCATGGAGGTGAGAGCACATAGACTCTAACTTACAAAGAATTTGTGTCTTACATGTAAAGTCATGCTGTTTTCAATAGATCATTGGAGGGTAATAAGAATAAGATTAAAAAAAATTGTTTTTACAAACTGCTAAGTATGTCCCTTATTACTTGCCATTAATTCATGTTTTATTTGCTGTCTCTAAATGCATGGCTTTCATTTCAGTTGCCCTGAAATTTATTTCTATCTGCTGGTTTCCTCTGTTACATTTTATCTTGAAACTTTGTTCTCCTTTGTTTCTATTACTGATTTCAGTCTAACAGTCATATCTTTTATCCTGCCTGTCTTGAACAGGAATTTAGTAAGTCTCTTTTTAAAAAATTTTCTTAACGTTTATTTATTTTTCAGACAGAGAGAGACAGAGCACGAGCTGGGGAGGGGCAGAGAGAGAGAGGGAGACACAGAATCCGAAACAGGCTCCAGGCTCTGAGCTGTCAGCACAGAGCCCAACGTGGGGCTCGAACCCACAGACCACAAGATCATGACCTGAGCCAAAGTCGGCCGCTTAACCGACTGAGCCAAGTCTCATATAAACTGATATTTAGGCATTACCAAGAGGATTAGCTAGTTAGAGTATCATTCAACACCAAAGCAAGAAGGACAGAGGAGCTGTTGGGAAGAGCGACAAATAGCCAGGCATTAACTGAAAGGCAACAGAGCAGGTTACAAAAAGCATAGCTTTTGGAGTTAGGAAAGTTTGGGACTAATCTCATTTGGGCATTCACTGCTCATGTGGGCCTCTGGATACTTCAGCTCCCTTCTATGCAAATATAAATAGACAGAAATAAGCCAAAGAACTTTTGAGACACGTGAGATCACTTACATGGATGCTCTATGTAGATTTTAAGTAATTGATTAAATATTTCTTTAACATGATGAAAATGGTAGGGCAGTCGTATTTCCATGAAGAGGGGTGGGCGATATAAGAACCCAATATCTTGACAGTGTCTGCATTTTCAAGTCTCATGATCAGTCATTGCAGGCAGGTAGAAGTTTTGGGCTCACAGGTGATTAGAGCATTTATCTGTATATTGATGAAAATGANAGCAAACTTTCTTTCTTGTAGCCCACATTTTTACTTTTTCTCCCCCTCCCTGACCAGGTGGGTGACTATTCCTGTAAATGAGCCAGAAACTTTGGATTTATAGCTAATTACTTATTTGGTACCTGTCACACACTTTCCTCAGCATCTGATATATTGTTCTCATTCTCATTTCTATTTCCCGAGTGCAGTTTCTCACACATTCTCTGTAATGACTTATCTAAAATGACTTTTGGGATGATGGCACACCTCTAAGGAGGTGACAGTCTCCTGATGGCCCTTTGGAAGGAGCAGAACTCTTCCACAGGAGACTGGCAGGTGGAGGTCAGAATGATAGTTTTGTTTCTTGATACAGTGCTGGAGAATGTGGCTTAGATCTGCCAAGTTCTGTTGAATTAGGCAGCCTCACCCACCTCGTCACAGGTGGAGCTGGACAGCTGAGAGCCCCTCAGTCCAGGGCAGAGCTGGCTCCCTCATCCTGACCAGGTGGAGAACAGGCTCCTGTAACTGGTGGGCAGACTTGGAAAGAAGGGAAGCTCTGGGGCTGAGAGACAAGTATGCTCTTTCTTACTCAAACTCATCAATCACATCTCTCATTTCCTCTGAGGCCAGGAGGGTGTAGGGCAACTGGTAGACCCTTCATAGAAACAAACAGCTAGGGGCGCCTGGGTGGCTTAGTCGGTTGGGCGTCCGACTTTCGCTCAGGTCATGATCTCGCGGTTCGTGGGTTCGAGCCCCGCGTCGGGCTCTGTGCTGACTGCCAGCTCAGAGCCTGGAGCCTGTTTCAGTCTGTGACTCCCTCTTTCTGGCCCTCCCCTGCTCGTGCTGTCTCTCTCTCTCTCTCTCCTAGAAATAAATAAAACATTAAAAAAGAAAGAAAGAAACAGCTAAAGGAATAGAGGCTAAGGATCCTGATGCCTCCCACCTGTGCAGAAGCAATGCCAAACACTGCTGCCCCTTCCCACCCTCCTTCTGGTGGTCTTGTCCTTCCCTAGTTTGGAGGCCTTCTGACGCCTTGCCCACTTCCACCTGTCTTGGCCACGGTCCACTCAGTAGTTCTCAGCCATCCCATTCTCAGGCCCCACCTCCAGAGATCCTGTTCCACCTGGCCTGGGATGAAGCCTTGGCATCAGTAGTTTAGAAAGACTGTCCAGGTGATTCTAAGGTGCAACCAGGGTTATGGATCACTGACCTGGTGGCTTCGGTTTCATCAACCCTTTTCGCCTTCATCTGGCCACGTGCAAAATGCAGGTGACACCATCTGCGAAGCTCTCAGAATGAAGGCAGCCTCTGATAATGATGTCAGCAGTGGCGCAGCAACCTCTTCCTAGATAAAAGCCACATGGCAGCTTCAGAGGTCCCGCCTGCCTTCTCAACCTGTCCTCCTCCACATAAATGTGTGTAAAAAGAAGTTGTGTTTGGCCCCTTGGTGCTCAGCTATTCATTTTCTTGAAAGGCAATAAGAGAGAAGATTTCTTTCTTCTTACGGAAATACTCTTGATCTGACATTGCCCTCAGCCCATCTGCGGCCAGTCATTATGAAAATCCAGTAAAAGGCATTCCTCAACATAAGCTCAGTGCATTCACCTTCTTTAATGTCCCCCCTAAGTTCACACCCAGGTATTGAGCCAGGTTTCTTTCTGACGGCTGTGTGGTCAGGGAGAATGAAATCCATGACCCCAGCACTTAAGAGGAGAAGACCTCATGGTAAGAGAGAACTGTTTAAAATGGCATTTTTTTTCAGCACCTTGCCTGAATTCCTCTCAGCTGAAGTGTATCTACCTGACTCAATCCAATTCAGAGGCAGCCCCGTCAGTGAGTCTTAATCACCCACGGTGGCTGAGGGACGGCAGCTGCTCTGGCACATATGTGTCTCTGATAACGAACCCATTTGACTGCTCCTAATCCACAGGGTATGATTATGTGGGGGTAATAACTCCTGAGAATGGCTTTGCTACAGTTATAACATGCTGAGAGGGAGCGAAATACGAATCCTGCATAAATTAGTCTGCCAGGTACAGTTTGCTATTAGTCAGCTCTATCCTACCTGTAATAAAAGTGTATCATCTCCCAACCAGCCTCGGTGTTTACGTGTGTGACTAGGTAAAAGGATTATTTGTCATTGTTTAATTTAAATAAGTTTTGTTTTTAAAAAGTCTTTAATTTTATGAAATCTCTGATCTACTTCAGAGTTAAAAATGAGCTTTTATTTTTCACTTTTTAAAAATGAGATTTTAATTTATGCTCTAATTCGAACCCACTGGCTCTTAATAAAATACTGGGTTTTGAAGTTAATCAAATGCTAGGTACCTGCTTTTCTTTTTGTCTCTGCCTCTGTTTTGAAGCCAGTCAGGACACCTCAGAAAAGAGCCTGCCGCTTTGGTGAAATCATTGTCGTGGTCCAAGTAACTGACTCTGAAGATCATACCAGGAAGGGTTGCGTCAGCAGAGATCTTAAGTCAGCCAGCCATAGGTGCAATTAGATCGCTCTGCTTTCAACACAAATGATCAGCACTAATGTAATATAATTTCGTAACCCGAAGATTAGGCATAAGCATGTGACCTGCTCTACCTAGATTATTAAACAAGCCTGGCTTGACTGTTTTACCTTCCAACGGTCAGAGATCAGGGCTTAGACATTAGGGCCACCGGAATGTGAAATAAAGAGGGAGTGAACGAATCCAAGTCATCAGACCAAGGACCATCATCATATTGATGTACAGGAACCAGCTCTTGCAAAGTCCCAACATCATTGTTGAAATGGATGGTGACACTGAAGTTTGCTCTTATATTCTCTTCATTGCTTTGTGTTCTTTTTGCACATGGTAAGGAGACAGACGTGGCAGAAGAATGATCGTGATCTATCATGCATCTGAATTTCAGCCTCAGGTTGGCTACCTACTAGATCTGTGACCTCTCTGAGTTTACAGTTTCCGTTTTTGTTCAAGGGGAATAACATCATAACACCTCCCAGAGGGGTGGAGATAATATATGCAAAATGCCTGGCATCTATCAGGCACCCAGTAAATGGGCAGCTGAAATAAGTATTTTTGAGTTGTCTGAATGTCCTTGGGGAAGATACCCTCAGCCTTTAGAAGAGAAAGCACAGGAGCAAATTGTAAGAATGATTTGGGGTCCCCCTCCAACAGGTGAAGTTCACACACACCAGGGTTAAGTTCCAGAAGCCCCACCTGGGATCTATTGTGCAAACCTTTAGTCACAGACCTATCAGCCTCTGCTTCATGGCTCAGGATAGCCCAGGTGGTGGCTTTACTGGCTACCAGGGCGGAGAGTAATTTAAAGGAAAGGAAGGGTGTGTGTGTGTGTGTGTGTGTGTGTGTGTGTGTGTGTGTGTGCGCATTTGTATGCACACATGTGTGCAAAACTATAATCATCAAACGAGGCTAATTCTGTGAGGGATTTTTCCTGGTAAATTTTCTTTTGTATGCACTTTCCTGAAAAAAATGTCTTTCCCTGGCCTAGTCAAGGAGAGCAGAAGTTCCCTTCCTCAACAGTATCTTCCACATATTTCTCACCAAGTGGAGGATGGTTTCTGCTTCAGTGCCTCCTTTGGGTAAAGAACCCCCTGAGAATGTGAAGCATGCTGGTCATTCCTAATTTCTTGCCACAATCAGTTGATGAAACCAAATGCGGAGAGAGGAGTTTTTCAGGGAGGATGGCAGAGAAGTTTCTAGGAAAAATAGGGAAAGGGAAAAGTGGAGGAAGTAGGAATTCGGCCTCTCACTGTACTTTGACTTCCCTTTTGCTCTCTCAATAACACCATCTAATCTGGGTGTTTATGGCTGCCCCTGCCCTCTGCAACCCCAGCAACCCACCTCTTTAGAATTCCAAAACATTCCATTCTTTTTCTCCTTCATCAACCCGTAGTTTTCTACACAAAAAGTAAAGGGTTTAGACAGGGAAGAAGAGGGGCATTCACTTTGATAATAAAATTCATTTGGGTCCTGATAAATGGTAGGTATTTCATGATACTTTAAAAATCATGAGATTTGAGGACCAAAGGGTAAAGGCACACACAACTCACAGCTTCCAACAATGGTGGCTGAAATGTGTCAGTAGACGCTTCAAGTGACAGAAGAGAAGGGTCAAGGAATTTTAAAACTGGAAGGACCTTGTCAAGAACAGCCAGCCCCTCATTATATAGACCATAAAGCATTTGAACTAGGAGAGAGTTTAGAAATCACCTAGTTTCACTTCCCATTTTACAGATGCAAGAGCTAAAAGCCAATGAAATGTGATGTGCTCCAAACCCAGTCCCCAGTGAGTGACACAGACCTGTCTCAAACCCAGCTTGCTTAATCTCAGTAGTGGCTGTTTACCGAACATTTATTAAGCACCTCTTTGTGACATACACCGTATAGGTCCTGCTCGAGAGAGCTCCAGGATGAATAATACAGAGCTCCTGCCTTCTGAGGGCTGAGAATCTCCTTGCAGAGAAATACACAGTGTCAAATACTTATAATCCAAGATGATTTGAGTACAGTGAATATCAAGGTCTGGGAAGGACAAAGCAGGAAACCATTATTAAGCTGAGAGAAGTTGAAGATTTTCCCTTCACCCCCAGTGCTGCTTGACAATTACTTTTGTTGAGGGGCGCCTGGGTGGCTTAGTCGGTTAAGCGTCTGACTTTCGCTTAGGTCATGATCTCGCGGTTCGTGGGTTCGAGCCCCGAGTCGGGCTCTGTGCTGACTGCCAGCTCAGAGTCTGGAACCTGTTTCAGAGTCTGTGACTCCCTCTCTCTCTGACTCTGCTCTCCTCCCCTGCTCACGCTGTCTCTCTCTCTATCTCTCTCTATCTCTCCTAGAAATAAATAAAACATTAAAAAAAAAAAAACAATTACTTTTGTTGAATGGGAGGAAAACAAAAGTTCTATTTGCTGGACTGTTGTAATGAGTGAATGAGACTAGACAACAAGGTCTGGAGCTGTAAGGCAGGAGGGCCCACGTGAGCGAGGCGAGATGGTGCAAGTGGCTGTCTTCCCTCTTCCCTCCTACCAGGTAGGCTTCCCTGCTGAACCCCATTGGTTTCCCTCCCACCAGACCATCCATTAAGGAAGAGCGGACGGATAGGGATAGACAGTGTTACCAGAAGGAAGTACATCAAAGACCTTTGCAGCTCTGCCATGGGAGAGAGGTGGTATGTGCCGGATGGTGACCAGTGGAGCACCTGGGGCAGGTGGGAGTGTCACACCCGCAGGAGACCATGAAGGCACAGTGCCAACTCTCAGTAACGGTGGCAGAGACTCTGAGTCCCAACCATTCTACCCCAAGAGAGGTTTGAGAAGCCACCTGCGTGCCGACACAAGTAGTTTCAACATCCCCTCTGTAACCTGAGGGATGTATGACCTTGGTGATGTACCTCGCTTGGTAAAGAAACTCTGCTTTCTAAAAATATGAAGTAGGGGGGCGCCTGGGTGGCTCACTCGGTTAAGCGTCTGGCTCTTGATCTCAGCTCAAGTTATGATCTCAGGGTCCTAAGTTCAAGCGCCACATTGGGCTCTGTACTGGGTGTGAAACCCACAAAAAAAAAAAAAAGCATGAGATTTTTGGGGCATCTGGGTGGCGCAGTTGATTAAGCATCTGGCTCTTGATCTCAGCTCAGGTCATGATCTCACAGTTCATGAGTTCAAGCCCCACATTGAACTCTGCACTGATGGTGCAGAGGGCGCTTGGGATTCTGTCTCTAATTCTCTCTGCCCCTCCCCTACTTGTGTGGGCAGTCTCTGTCTCTGTCTCTTTCTCTCTGTCTCAAACAAATAATTTAAAAAATGAAATATGAAGTAAGCTAAATGTCTGTTAAGCTTTTTAACACATTTTCAATCATAAGGTCTCAATTAAAACGCTTTTAAAAGTATGACTAAAGTTGCAGTCTGTGATACATGATTGGTGAGATCTTATTTTTCACATTTCAAAAGAAAAATTCCATATGCTTTTACCAGCTCATTGAACTATCTTGGCAATAAATAGATCAGCATATCTAGGAATGATTGATACCATATGATTCTTGGGTATCATATTTTGATGATGTTCTACAGTGTTTCAAACCACCAAAACAGAACCCACCCACACATCCTAAGCTCAAAACTGGCAGTTTTTGTCTTGATGGCTACAGTAAGCATTTAAACATCATCATTAAAATTTTACAGGTGACATATCAGGAAAAATTAAGCCCACCAGTGGTGTTTACTTGAAAGGAAAACAGTCCTTCATTATAATGAATGAATTTGTGTGCTAGGTATGAATGCTAGTGACCTCAAGAAAATGAAGCGTTGACCCATAAGTGGATGAGAATCAGCCAGAGTAAACGAGGCAGAAGTTTTCCCAGCATAACTGTGCGTGCTTGCGGGGAAGATTCTAGTTATAATTAAAAGAGAGAGAGTGGTCAATAGGGAACATTTAATAGGAACAAACATGACAACATTGCCTAACTGTTTTTCTGGTCCATTCCTTATCCTCATGTGTCACTATATATCTGAATTTTAAAAGCAACACATGCATGGCCCATAAAAATAACACATAAACTTGTACTGCAGAACCAAGCAAAAATTCATTTAGAACATGGACGCTCTCAATGCCCGATTTACTCAGAGTAAATCTCTAGCTAAATTTGCACTGTCTGGTTGTGATGGCTATTAGCCACATTGAAATGGCTAGTGAGCATTTGAAGTGTGGCTAGTTTGGATTGAAGTGTGCTGTGAGTTTAAAATTGACACTGAATTTTAAAGATTTATCACAAGTAAAGTAAAATATCTCTTACATTGACTACATGTTAAAATCACTGTATTCTGCATTTCTTGGGTTAAAGAAAAATGTCCTTAAAATTCATTTCACTTGTTTCCTTTACTCCTTTTTTCTAGTATGGCTCTTAGAACATTTAAAATTACATATGTGGCCTGCATCTATGGTTTGCATTGTATTTCTGTTGACCAGTGCTGATATACATGAAAAGTTTGGTAAGTGAGGTAGTATTTAGCAATCCCACAGAACGGAAATGTAAGTTTGCATTAATGGATGCTACCACCACAACACGAAGAACCCTGTCTCAAAGTGACTGATACTTTGAGGAGTTGCCTTTTCCATTCCTCCTACACTGGAAAGTTCCTTAAATCAAAATGTTTGCTTAATAACTTTTCTAAGAGGCATATGAGAAAGGGGAAAGTTCTGGGAAATGATTTGTGCCCTAATCATAAGTTGGGCTCTGGAAGAAACAGGAAAGAATCATCTATCCTGAGCTCTTTGGGGACTCTACATTTTGCTCGAAGGATGCCATTATTGAGGAGACAGGATTAGGCCTCCCATTCTTTTATATTAACAGGTAACAGGACTACACTTTTCTCTCAGGAGGAATATCTGAGGGCTCTCTTCCTTCAAGGATGCGTTTTTAGAACGTCACTGATAGGGTGATGGCATTTTGATCGGGAAGATAGGGACCGTGAAGCTTTACTGCAGAAGAAGTGTCAGTTTAGTGCAGCATGTTCTAAAGGCGTATCAGTGAGAAAGTTTTTATCACTGAGAAGGCTGTTTGTTTAAATAAGCATTATGTGTGGCACCTGAGTGGCTCAGTCGGTTTATCGATGGGCTCTTAATATCAGCTCAGGTCATAATCTCATGGTTCATGAGACTGAGCCCTGCATGGGACTCAATGTTGAGTGTCGAGTCTGTTTGGGATTCTTTCTCTCTCTCGCTCTCTCCCGCTCTCTCCCTCTTTCTGTGCCCCTCCCCCGTGATTGCCCTCTCTCTCTCTCAAAATAAACATTTAAAAAAATAATGAGCATTATGCTTTTTAGGGAATCCAACATTCAGTTTTCCCAACTTTGTCTCCTGTTCCATTGAAAGAGATACTTCTATGCCTAGGAAGAAAAAGTGATACTATTAAGTATACTTTGCAGGGTCTCAGTGAAATTAATGAGGTTTTGGTTTTGCGGCACCTGGGTGGCTCAGTTGGTTAAGCGTCCAACTCTAGGTTATGATCTCATGGTTTGTGTGTTTAAGCCCCACCTCGGGCTCCATGCTGGCAGTGTGGAGCCTGCTTGGGATTCTCAATCTCTCTCTTTCTCTACCCCTCCCTAGCTCTCTCTCTCTTTTTCTCTCTCAAAGTAAATACATTTAAAAAAACTTAAAAAAAAAAAAGTAATGAGGCTTTAACATGTGTAGGGCATAGAGAGGTTATACAGAGAGGCTGTCACCACAGAACAAACAAATGTAAGATTTCTTAACCAGGCTGGAGGAAAATGTTCAAAGTATCATAGGGACAAATGAAATTTTGTGATAGATGAAGGTTTTGTTTCAACCCCACCGACTCTGAGTCCTCACAAAAGCAAAGGGAAGGCCACCTGATCAGCACAATGGCCTCACAGACACAGCTAGCAGAGGACATGGCCATAAAAACGATTCATTGAACCACTGAGGAATGTGTCTGTGTGAGGATTAAGTAAGACAAAGCACGCTTCATGCTTAATGTCTCGTAAGTGTTCATAAAACCTAAAAACCTATCGTTTTGAAACCTGTCCCATGGTATGAGTAGAGTTGATCTCTGTTTCATGGTACAAAATGCAAAGGCTCCGGAAAATTCACTGTATGTTCCCTGCTTTTGTCTAAATTCATTTGTGAGAAGCTTTCCTTGCGCTTTTTAGCTGTCAATGACTGATAGTTAAATAATTTCACTCATCTTTTTTCCTCTTTTATTTTTTAATACAGTTGCAAATCATGTGATCTTCTACTTTGTTCTTTTTCCCCCTAAGGAAAGCTAAGCAACTTTAACAGCCCCATTACCTTAATGAACTGAAGCCATTCAGAGGAAAGAGTTAGTATTCACTTCATCAAATCTAGTGGATGATAATTTTTTGAAAAGCTAAAGACTAATTCTTAGGGATTTTTGGGAGCCCTGTGACAATTCATATCACCTAATAACCTATGTGAGTGAAAGTTGGTGTCCAGTGACTGCTAAGAAGATAGAAGGAATGTTGCAGAAATATAAATAGGCCAGCACTGAAATTTAATTAGACACTGCATATGTTAATAATAAATTCAATTAATTTAGCTTTCTACCTATGCTAGAGAAAAAAAAATACCCAGGCAAAATAATAATTCATTTTAAATGCCTCAGTTGGTAACCTCCTTTCCTGAAGAGTGATTTATGCAGTAATTTACTGGCTGTTTCTTCATAAGATTGTTCCAAACCAGCCCTTTTGAAATAATAATAATTTCTGAATGTGTGTTGTGAGAGATATAACAAATGCCTTCTTATTAATTTTCATTTAATGAGTTGCCTATTCACATGGTAATTTTTTTAAAAAATTCTCTTCTTAAAATAAACAGGTTATAAATACTATGGGTAACACTTCCATTTCACAAAAATCAAACAGGAAAATCTGTCTCCTATTCTCTACATGATTTGAAGGTCAATCAGTTTCAAATCTTCTATACTAAATAGGCATCTATTTCCTTCCCAGTTAATATAGCAGATCCGTTTTAAATTTCTATAGCCAAGTAATTCAAATAGGTGAAAAAAAAAAAAAAAAAAAAAAGAACATTAGCAGCAGGAAAGGTCCTAGCAGGGATAAAACAGGGATAGATGGGTTACAGAGTCATTAGCAAGGTAGAAAAGAAGTTAGAATTGGTTAAGGAGCCTATGACACTGATCTTTTTGTTTCGTTTTAAGAATAAAATGAAGATCATCTCTTACAGCTTTCTATTTCTCCAAGTCACCCCCCCCTTTTAAAAGATAGCAAAATTTCTAGGATAAATATTAATGTTTAAGAAGAATTTAATTCCTTCCTTCTCAAAAAGCTTAATTCCATACCAACTCATTAACTATATAGTGTCATAATAAAAACAGAATGAAATAATTAATAAAAACAAAATAATAAAAACTAGGAAGAAAACATTGCTCGGACGATTCCTGGGTATTTCGAATGGCTCACGTCTGTTTCAAAAGGCCTCTAATAGGGCAAAGCTCTTAAAAATAATTCCTTCTTAAAGATAATTCCTTGTAACAGTTGGGAGAGTACACCTAAAGTATTAAATAATTCAAATGCAATTGTCACTTACTTGAGAACCGAAAGGGCCTCGCTCCCAGCCCGCACTGCCTCACGCCCTCTCCATGGAAAAGCCCGTACTGCATTTCTCCCATGAATTTGTTCAGCTCTTGCCCAGAGGCATTGACGAGCAGAGCCCCCGTTTTGCAGAGGAAGGTGGCTTTGATCCACAGCGGTGTCCCCAGGGCTGTCACAAGTCCAAGGGCGCACACGAAGCTTAACACCCCAGCCGTGCAAAAGATGACTTTCTTTTGTTGGCTTGGCATGATGAGAAATGGCTTTTGTGAGGGTGAGGTCTAAAGAGGAGACCTTTGTGACTGATGAGAAGTGACTGCCCCTTTGGCTGCATTTATTATAGAAGCTGAACGGACAGATCCTGGCCAAATGGGCACTGTCACCCTCCACGGCGGTTCTCGTCAGTAGGATGGCGGGATGGAGACTTCTTGATCACACTTACTTGACTTTTCTCTTTCCTGCTGCTGTTTTTCTCTAATTTGAAATCTTTGGACTATGAATCTGTAAAATAAAACTCTTTCATGCTGCCTTCGAGTATCTCCTCCTGTGTCACTTGGTAACAAAGGTCTAAGATAACAGATGGAGTCCTCTGTGTAACTTGATAAATGCCTCCCCTTTCCTCAGCCTTTTGTCTGATTGGATGAGTTGAAACTTTCAGAAACAAGCTTGGCTCCTATGGCAAAATTTCAGCAACCTGAGAAGTTCATTTTTTGATGTGTTTCTGTTTTTGTTTTTGGTGGGCAGTTGAAGAGTTTAGACAGAAGAATGTATATGTATTTATTAATAATTAATTGATTTTGAAAAATGTTAATGCAGCAGGATAAAATATTGAACTGAGTTGCTTTCTGTATCAGACTAACCATCAGGGCTTGTTCCCCAAACTCCTTTTCTTCCCGATCCATCATTTACATAGAAAACATCCCAATTTTTCCTGGCACACAGGTGCAAATATCTAGATTTCTAAAAGCTTTCTTTCAAAATGCTTGGTTGCTTCAGAACGCCAGCAAGGAAATGAGGTTCTGGGTCTGAGAAATATCAGAATCTATAAGGAAGAGAAGAGCATTGTCATGGAAAGAAGAGATTGTGCTCAGATAGCCTGCTCTAAGAATTCACCACAGGGTACCTGGGTAGCTCAGTCCATTAAGCGTCCAGCTCTTGATTTTGGCTCAGGTCAAGTTCTCATGGTTTGTGAGATCAAGCCCTGCATTGGGATCAGAACTGACAGCACGGAGTCTGCTTGGGATTCTCTCTCTCCCTGCCTCCCTCTCTCTCTCTACCCCTCCTCCCCTCTTAAACTTTAAAAAAAAAAAAAAAAGGAATTTACCACAGAAAAGCAAGGGTCCTAGAAGTCATCAGTTAGGGAGATGAGAGACAAAGTCATGAGCAAGATTATATAGCAAAATAAGTCAGGTTACATTGTTCAGATCTGAAAACTAAAGTTGAAAATTCAGTAACAACTTTTTACCTCAGCATTTCTACTGAGTTTTTCCTTCTGCAGATATAGAACGTGTGTGTCTGTGTGTGTGTATGTGTATGTGTGTGCGCATGTGTGTGTGTGTTTATTGAACATCTATTGTATGCCACATTATTGTGCTAGGCTCTGACCCACAAAGTTAACTTCTCGTGAGAACTTAGGGTATATGGTATATTGCTCAGTATTTTACCTGAATTATCTTATTTAGTCTTCACAATCACCATGTGAAGTGATGATGAAAATGATATCTCCATTTTATAGATAAGGAAACTGAGGCTTAAAGAGACCTAGCAACTTGTCCAAGAGAGTAGTGGAGCTGGGATTCAAATCCAGGTCTTTTCATTTTGAGGTTTGTGTGCTATCCTGAGCAAAGCCCTTGGCCTTGAAGCTCTTCCTCTTGGGTTGGGTTGGGCTGGGAACGATAAAGCCAGAGTAGCTCATCACTAATTGTACCTCTTGGGTGCTTGGAGAACACAGGTATCTGAAAACAGAATTTTCCCAGTTGGTCAAAAGCACACATTGATGCTAGTTTTGATTCTCTTGATCCACCTTTAAGCATGTCAGCTTGAAAGAGATTAATAAAGGAAGATGTATTTTCTGCCATTGTCAGCATAAATGAGTCTCTAGGTTATGCAGTACTTGTACTTGATGTACAATCTTGGACTTCCCGGCACAGCTACCCTCTCTTATAGCTTCCAGAGGCTATTGTGTTGTTGTTGTTGTTTTAATTTTTTAAATGTTAATTTATATTTGAGAGAGAGAGAGACAGAGCACGAGCAGGGGAGGGGTAGAGAGACACACACACAGAATCTGAAGCGGGTTCCAGCCTCTGAGCTGTCAGCACAGACCCCGACTCAGGGCTCCAACTCAGAAGCTTTGAGATCATGACCAGAGCTGAAGTCAGATGCTTAACGAGCTGAGCCACCCAGGCGCCCCCAGAGGCTGTCTTGTGAAAGACAGGCGACTCAGTATAGACCTGATCCCAAAATGCCAGTGGCCTTTCAGAGGAGGAAGGGGGCAACATAAACCATGACCACAGAAGAATAGGGCACACAGTAGATTCCAAAGAGGCACTCAAAGTTAAGTTTATAGTCTAAGTAAGTTTTTTCATTTCATGTAACTTGACACCCACAATAAACAACTCACTGCAGGTTATTTGCCCTCCCAATGAATTCTTCCCTAGATTTAGAATAATTGTCATCATTGTCCAGTAGTGAAACAACGGAGCAGCAGTGCCCCCAATAAGTGGTTATCTAGGGTTACACGTGCTACACCCATTCTAGAAACCTTAGTTTAAGATGTCTAAGAAGAGCTCTGCTAATTAAATCAACATATTCTGTAATTGGAAGAGACAGAACATTACCAAGCCTGGGAGCAGAAACTACCTACAACTTAATACTATGAATATGTATATGGAAAGGCTATGGTAAGAGAGGAGTAGTTAGCATGAGACAGTGGTTTAATGTGAACCACACCCAGCCAACATATGGTAAGCAATCCAAGAAGCAAGCCCTGACTCTGGATGTAGAGAGCAGTTAGATCGCACCAGTTCCTAAGTGTGCATTAGCCTACAATGAAGTTTTCCCTGATCCTTAGAAGAAAAAGAAATACAACATTGTTTTTTGTTGTAAAATTGTGTCCTTAATTTTTGTTAAAATTTCCTTTCTTTAATGAATAATGATAGTTAAATACATCCTTACTTGGCAATTTTAAAAAATTGGCAGGGCATCTCGGTGGCTCAGTCGGTTAAGTGTCCGACTTTGGCTCAGGTCATGATCTCATGGTTCGTGGGTTCCAGCCCTACATTGGGCTCTCTGCTGTCAGTGCAGAGCTGGCTTCAGATCCTCTGTCTCCCTCTCTCTCAGCCCATCCCCTGCTTGCACACTCTCTGTCTTTCAAAAATAAATAGATATTAAAATTTTTTAAGTTGGCAAACTTACATCTGTTCCGAGTTTAAACAACCAACCAACCCACTGTCTATGGTATGCAAAAGCATAGACCCCTGTGTGGAAAGGATGAGGCCCCAGGCTCATGGCAGCCTGGATGGACAACGTCCTTTGCTCTGACCCAGTGATTCTCAGCTGTGGCTGCTCTTTGGAATCATGTGAGGAGATTTTTTTAAATATTAACATCTGGGGGCACCCAGGTGGCTCAGTCGGTTTAGCATCCAACTTCAGCTTAGGTCATGATCTCACAATCCGTGAGTTTGAGTCCTGCATTGAGCTCTGTGCTGACAGCTCAGAGCCTGCAGCCTGTTTCAGATTCTGTGTCTCCCTCTCTCTCTGTCCCACCCCCCCCATTCACGCTGTCTCTCTCAAAAATGAATAAACATTTGAAAAAAAAGTTTCTTAAATACTAATTTCTGGGTTCTAATCCTTGAGATTCAGATTTAGTTGTTTCAGGGGATGGCCTCAGTGTCAAAGGCCCTTGGGAAGTTGCGGTGGGCAGCCAAGGTTGAGAACGAGGGCTCTTCTCACACACCTGCCTCCTGATTGCTGACTAGGGTCCGTAGGTATCTCAGTGCTGGGGTGCATGCAAACACGAACATTCAGACACTAGAGAGAAATTTTCTTCCCATAAATTAATAAATTGGTACAATGATTTACAGCTCAAATTTCCTGAATTTTGTTCAGCACTAAGATCATGATCTTGTCAAAATGTCCTGATGGGTCAGATTTCAGGGTATCTAAGACAAAAGCCTAGGCCCCAGATCGCAGATTTACCCCAAGTCACCATGAGAAGGTCAACGGTGATGTCTCCTGGTTGTGAAGCAGCCCCTCTTGGGTCCCACACCCACCCCACCTCCTCTCTGCAGCTTCCTTTCAAACTTCAATATCAACCGCCCACAGGCTGCATAGTAGTGTATGTGATCCACCCTCTGAGAATGATATAATAGAACCTGGCAGTCATTATGCCTGACAGCCTCCTTTTGAAATTTCATCTTAAATGTCTTGAATGACAGTGATGACACCATTTTCCTTGCAGTCTCTCTGAGAATTTGAGTCATTAATGTCAGCAAGTTTTCACCAAGTATCCTACTGAAATCTTTACTTCTCTCAATCTTAATAGCAATACATTTGATAACATAGGAAAATGGAACGAGGCCTTTCCTACCCTCCCTCATGACCCCTTTCAGGTGCTGGTTGATAATAGAATTCTCCAGTGGGACTGGAAACAATATAGACAAAAGAGTACAATTGCAGACTATGCTTTTACTTTCAATATATCATTTATGACTCTTCTCATGCTAATTTGGCTTCATTGGTTGTCCCTTATGGTTATTCTAAAACAAAAGCAAAAAAGGGGGGGGGGCAATTCCAAAAACATAGGAATTCTTACCTGATTTGCTGCCTAAGAGTAAGAAACAATATGGCACCATGCTGGATGGGGAGGAAGATGTGACACAGGGTCCAACACTAAAATCAAGAATTCCCTAATTTCTCTGGCATTCGTTTTACTCCTTTATGAAAAGAATGGTCTTGGCTACATAGGTAATTCTTAGATTCTTTTTAGCCAGAGAAACCATTTCCTCAACTGAACTTTTGAGTGGAAAAAGAGATAAAATTGGGCTTCTAGGGGCGCCTGGGTGGCTCAGTCAGTTAAGCATTTGACTTCGGCTCAGGTCATGATCTCACAGTTCGTGAGTTCAAGCCCTGTGTCGTGCTCTTTGTGGACAGCTCAGCCTGGAGCCTGCTTCAGATTCTGTATCTCCCTCTCTCTGCCCCTCCCCTGCTCCTCCTCTGTCTCTTTCTCTCTAAAAAATAGATAAACATTTAAAAAAATTTTTAATTGGTCTTTGATACTGGAAGGGTTGGGGATTGAGGAGCTCTGCTGCAGACTCCACTCATTCCTTTCTCCCTAAGAGCCTCTGCCCGTAACCCTAAAGTCAGCTCTGAGACAATGATAGCCATGGGCCAGGTGATCCTTGAGTTGCCCTCTAACTAAAAATTTTTTGCCAATTATAGAAGTCAAATATCCCTGTTTCCTAGATTCTTTCTTTTTTTCTTTGCTGTACTCACCCGTTAGCTATTATAGAATATTGTATTGCCTAGAGACACTAGATGGCTGATTATTCCAATTATTAATTTTTAGATTTTTTTTTTTAATGAGAGTTTCTGGGTTTTGTCCAATTTGTCACTGGTAAAGCTGATTTTGATTTTCTTCCAAATGGATCATTATACTCCAAGGCCTCTCTGAGAGGGATTCAACAAGGGTTTATCAAGCTTCCTATTCTAAGACAAGAGGCCTTTGTGAATCTATCCCATTTTTCTCATCTTTAAAGCAAAATCTGGCAAGTTTGATTGACGTTTCTTGACTGATTCAAGTTGCTGGTGATCCTCAAGTAGCATTGTAATTCTCTAATGACTGTAAGGGGTGTAAAAAAAAAAAACACTCCACAGAAAGAATTGATTGATTTATTAGGGGGAAAATTACCACATGTGCTAGACCTTGATTGCAGCTAATATTTGTAGAGCTAATTGCTTGAACTAGAGGATTAAAAGGGTTGAGGAAAGGGAAGAAAAAGAAAACAAAGTTCTTTCGGAATACAGATGAAGCCACAGTGGATTTGGACCGAGGGTGAATTCAGTGCAGGGATTTTCAGGGTTGACGATGGTTGTGAGAACATTTTAAGTGCAAGAGCTCGGCTTCCATGACAGAGCAGCCACAGAGAGAGCTGAAGTAAAGGAAAGTCGCATTCCATGTCAAAGAAGATGTGTGACAACACCCTCTGATTTTTCTATGTTTCTTACTGGTATCTTGTACAGAGGCTATAGTGATAGTTAAGCCTCAATTTAGTAGAATCCTGACCTATTATGGGAAAGGAAGGCAAAGTTCCCTAAATAAGTGAAGAAGGAAGGTGCAAGATGAGACCCCTTCCTTGAACAATAATAGATGGACTGAATTCCTAGTACAGAGAAATCGACAATAATTTTCCTAATTTCTATAACTTGGGGTAGATGTGTCGCAATGGTAAATTTTGGAGCAGTTTGATTCTGCCATTACTATTATTGTATAAATGTTTTCTTTTGTGTGGGTATGTGTGACACCTAAAATACAATTTCTTTGATGACTTACATCAAAATAATAGTAGTGATATTAACAAAATTATAATTCATACTAGGGTTTACTCTATCCTATGTGCTTTCCACGTATCAACTCCTTTCTTTTCAGACACACTGAAGCAATTATTCGAGTTCCTGCCCATCCTTTGTTGAGATGTTCCAAGTAGTAAGATAGTTTAATTTTTAGCCAGACAGATCACAAAATCTCCTAAATTATTCTCATAATGAAAAACTGAATAATAGTACGATTGGGTGGATTTCAAGCCTCCAGAAACCAGGAGTCTTGACTTACGGAGCTATGCTAGCTAGAGAAACCTTTAGACTGATTCACCCAGACACAATTAACAGAGACTCACATGAAAACAGAAGCTGTATCTTATCCAAACATTTAGCTTCCTATCTTTATTTGAGCACTGACCATGGGCAGAGACAGTTAAAAATAAGAGATGGCCAAACAGAGATTCAAGATTATCTTCAGGTTCCTAAGGATGGGATCAAAGCAACAAGATAGCTTCGGGTTTAAAAATGGAACTGCCTGGGGAAATCTGTGTTGGCAGGCCTTCCTGTGAGAAGACAATTAGCTAGACAGTGAGCTCCACAGTAGCCACAGTGTGAAATGACAATTGCAAGTGTTACTACGGTGAGGCATCATCAGCCTTTGGGGTGATTGCCCAGCCCTGGGTCCTTTCTTTGAGAAATTCCTTTCTTTGAGAAATTCAGATAGAAAACACTATGGCAGCCACGTTTGCACTATGACTCATGCTTTCCAGCCTAATCAGAATCCATCTCCTGAAGGCTGAGAAGTGGTACCAAAAGACACAAGGTCAAAGTATTGGAGGCCAGTCTGCAGAGAGGAGGAGGGAGACTCTTTTCCCACAAAGAAGGTCTTGAATTGCCCTCTCTTCCCAATCTGACTGCTCAGTTTTTCTACCAGCTGTCACCCTTCTCCTTCCTAGAAGTCAAATGTTGGGCTCTGTTTTCAAAGTATTCTTACTCTTTTACCTGTTTGTTTGTTTTCTGAAGAAATCTTCTGGGAAGCACTGATTTGAGGTCTTCCCACCCTCTGGTTGTGAGTGCAGTGCACCAGGGGAGACTGGTTGGATGGTCACGTGAGTGAAGGACGTGTGGTGGCTGCCTCAGACCCCACGTGCAGTGTGTGAGCACATGTGTATTAGTGCCACACATCCCCAGTTTCAGAGGCTCTGTGTCACCAGGTCTAGCTCTATGGGAGCTAGGGAAGACCTGTGGGTCTTGTCTGATCCCTCCTTCATCAGGGATGGACGCTACCCTTTTATATGGTGGCTACCTTAGAGGTGCCCAAGGGCCCCACCCTCCAAAGGAGGAACCATAAGAATCTGGACCGCTGAACTTCCTAGGACTGACTTCACCAGAAAGGGGTGGGGAGTGCTGACCAGAGTCCTGGAGCAAAGACAGGCAAGACTCCTGTGTATCCATGCAGGGAGCATGGTGGCCACGTTCTGTGGGAGCTTCCTTAGTCGCCATGGGAAGGACTGCATACCAGTGTGATAATGGGACTCAACTTCCATTCTGCTCCTAGCTGCAGCTCGCGCTCCCAGTACACCCTCTCCTGAGTACTGTGTCCCTCCCTCTTCTTTACTTCCCCAGACAGCAGTGTCCCTTAGCAAATCTGCAAGTCTTATGCATGCCCTACTCAGATCTCTTTCTGCCCTCCACTCAGGGTAGATCACACATGAATTAATCCTTCAAATGTCTTTCATTCTACTATAGCTACTCATATTCTCTCTCTCTGTCTCTCTTTCTTCCTCAGTCTAATTAGCAAAAAATAAGTATTTTGTCCTTCCATGAGAAGATCCTGAAAGAAGTGCATATTTATGCATAAAGTGCATCTTTATTTAACACTGTCTCCTTGGATGGCAAAACATAGGCTAGTCACTAGGGTATGAAGTGTTAAAACTAAACGTTTTAAGCCTGGTGGCCAAGACATTTCACTAAGTACTTACAAAGCAAGGTGAAACCTCAAGGTTAAAAATCCCTTTCCAGGAAATTCAGATTTCAATGACTATAAGATCTTTATTAATTTTCTGATTCCTCTGCGTATGTTCTCTGTGCATGATCCTTATTTGAAAAATAATAAAGGCAGATTGTAGATAAGGCAGTGAAGAGGGCTATGAATGCCTTATCTTTAAAGTCTCTTTCCAAGATGAGCAGCCACAGATGGGTAAGGGGGTGGTGAGTGCTGGGAAACCCAAGCCGGGTTGGGAATAGCCTGAGAAATCATACTCAGGAGCCAAAATTCTTTGACTTGTCATGTGCTGAAAATCACCAGCAAGCCAGATAGCCATGACCCTGTGCCTTTAAATGATGTAAAGTGCCCAAGTTCTGAGCCATGGGCATTACTGAAGATGCATGAACATTGAATGGATCTGGGATTTTTATGAAGAAAAACCAAGCTACACTCTATTCCTTAACTTCTATTGAAATGAAAGCTAGGCTAGCCAATGACTTTTTTATATTAATGAGATAGAAATGTTTTATCATTATGAAAAAGATTATTTTAACAAATATATTTAGAAAGAATAACCAAACCATATTAAAAAATTAGTTAGAAATTTATTATAGATCTAAATGTAAATCCTAATAATAAGACTTCTGGATGAATACAGGAGAAAATCTTTGTGATCTTGGGTTAGGTAAGGAGTTCTTAGACAAAAAGAATATGAATGATAAAATTAAAAACAAACATAAAATTTTCTCCTCTGTGAAAAGCATTACAAAAAATGAAAAAGTAAACCATAGATTAAGATAAAATACATAAACAATACATATCTGATAAAGGACCTGTGTACATAATATATACAAAAAACACTAAAAACTCAGAAAACAAACACCCCAATTTTAAAAAAGCAGACAAAATATTTCAATAGACACTTCATCAAAGAAGACATATGGGTAACAATCCCAAGAAAAGATACTCAAGGGACACCTGGATGGCTCAGCCAGTTATGAGTCCAACGCTTGGTTTTGGCTTAGGTCATGATCTCACAGTTCATGAGATCGAGTCCCACATTGGGCTCTGTGCTGACAGTGTGGAGCCTGCTTGGGATTCTCTCTCCCCTTCTGCCCCTCCCCTGTTCATGCTCTCTCTTACACTCTCTCAAAATAAACAAACTTAAAAAGAAAAAGAAGAGATGCTCAATATCAGTTAAAAGATAAAATCACAATAGAATATCACAACCTACTTATCAAAATGTTTAAGATAAAAAACACCTGACAATACCAAGTCCTGGCAAGAACGAAACTGGAATTCTTATGCCCGTTGGTGGGATTGCAAAATGGCGCAGACACTTTGGGAAAGAGTTTGAGCAGTTTCTTAAAAATGTACACATACACTTGTAACATGACCCAGTAATCCTATTCCAGCTATTTACCAAAGAGAACCGAAAGCATATGGCGACATAAACACTTGTATGCAAATGTTTATAGTGGTTTTATTCATAATCGCCCCCAAATGGAAATAACCCAAATGTCCACCAACTGTGAGTGGATAAACAAACTGTGGTACATCTGTACAACAGAATACTAGTCAGGGATATAAAGGAACAAACCACTGACATGTGCACCAAAATGGACGAATCTCAAATGTTTTTTTGCTAATTGAAAGAAAAGAGACTCAAGTGTAGGACTTCATTTATATGGCCTCTGGAAAGGGCAAAACTATTGGGACGTAAATGAGACGAATAATTATCAAGGACTTGCCAAGGGGGTTAAGTATTGACTCTTAAGGGGCCGAGGGAACTCTGTAAGGTGACAATTGTGGTGGAGTTACATGCCTGAAAACTTTTGTTACAATTTCTGGAACTGCATACCTAAAAAGGGAGAATTCTGCTACATGTAAATTAAACCCTAAAAAAGGGAACACAATTAAAATAGCTTGGAATGCCAACACTCAGCATATAGCTCTCCAGATATTTTCTCATGCAAGAAGTTAAACATGAATTAACCTCTTTCTTAGAATAGAAAAACAGGATATTCTAGTCAACTTAATATTTTGCTTAACAGAGTTATCATATATACTACTACACACAGGGATCCCTGCTTCCAAAAGAATTCTAACTCCAGGGATATTTCTTTCAAAATTTGTTCTGCTATAAATATTCGATGTGCTTTGGCACACATGGCATAGTCAGGAGACCTGGAGTGGACTCTGTAAGTCCTGTGACCAACTTCCCCGATGACAATGGCAAGTAGCTTTACTCTCTGGTGTTTATTTTTTCCTACTTCCCACAGTAGATTTGACATGATTCATACTTCTTAACCTTTTCTTGGCCCATATGGGTGCAAATAAGGAACACTGTCGTCAGGAAGAGATTTCATCTGCCCAGTCTGAGCCTT
>NW_027530356.1:4553900-4560211 GCF_008692635.1 Crocuta crocuta
TACACATGATTTATAAAATTAAATAATAAAAACATAAAGAGTGAAAACCAAGTGTTCCTCTATCCTTGACATTTAGTCTCTCAGGCTTTCTTCTACAGGGTAATTTCTAGTAAACCTTTTCTGTTATATCCTCAGATCATTTTAGCATAGATGTAAAACATCTTCCTTCCACCACCTGCCTTATAAACAAATGATATATCCCATGCAAACTATTCTACATCTGGCTTTTTTTCACTTAATAAAATGTCTCTGTGAGCATTCTAATGGGAACATATGAATGATTTAATCTGTCTGATTGACAGCAACAAATTCAACTTTTAATAACTCTGTTTAGAATGGGTTCTCATTGACGATGCATGTGCCTGTCCGTGCATGTAGTCACAGCCACCGACTGTCCTTTCCCAGTGTGTACAGATTCTCTCCTTAATCCCAGATCTAGAAGTCATTCTCCTCTGTCTCCACATTGGACACCCTATCCTGGCAACCACCAGTCCAAGATGCAAAAGGGTGATGTTTCTAAGTTTGGACCATGGCATACATGCCATGGGTAGATCCAAGAGCTTAAGTTCCACTTTATGCTGTAACCAACCTGGGCAATTTACTCTCAGCTATGGAATAGCTCCAAATATCTGATTTAGACAGGGCTTCCTTGCCCAAATATTTTTGAAATCCTTCATTGTTCTGTCACTCCAAAGCAACACCCTGGTTAACCAGTGCTTGAATCTATACTACCCAATACACCCTACTGGGTGCAATGAGATTTATTTTGCCTTCATAAAAAGGTAGACTTTGTTTTCCTTCTGAAAATTTGAATATATATATATATATATATATATTTAGAGAGAGAGAGAGATAGGAATCAATATATTTATACGTAAATGTTGATATAAACATATACATATATATAGTGTGTGTGTGTGCGCGCGCGCGCACAAGTGATCATGTTCAACTGAAGTTGCATATGCCATTAAAGTCATCTCTTCACCTCCTGTGACACTTTGCCTTATTTTTGATTTGTAGAAGTAATTTTATCCAAGTGACAGGAGAAAGAAAAATTTCTGTAGCTAATTCTTTAGTTGAAAGCTGACATCCATACAAACACTGCTGTTGGCATTTTCAGAGCACTGAATACATAAGAGAATATGTTTTATATTTAACCTTGGAGATGGACATACCTGTATTATAGGGGAATCATTACTAAAAAAGTTTTATCAATTTCATGGGTGGTATGTTAACACTTGGATGTTGTGCAGCAGTTTTGGGTTCTACGCATGATTGTGCTGGACGAGTCTGTGACGGAGCCCAGAATGAACTCCCAGAGATGTGGTTTTTGGAAGAAGTGTCATCACTTAAACTGTCCCCTGAAACTTTGCCCAGTGCTGTGATATGCATGGTTGATTGCAAACAGTCTGTCTAGAAATTTCAATGATTTGGCAAGATGTCTTTGTAGCAGAAGTGCTCTTTGTGTTTAAAAAATTAACTGAGTCAGGCATGGGCACAGAAGACTGTCTAAAGGAACACACCAAAATATTAACAGTGGCTTTGCCTCATGAATGGCATTGAGGCGAAAGAGGGAAAAGATAAAGGACTTATTTTGAGAGAGAGCGCACACGAGAGAGAAAGTGAGAGAATCCCAAGCAGATTCCACAAGTGCAGAGCCCGATGCAGGGCTTGAACTTACAAACCACAAGATCATGACTGGAGCTGAAGTTGACGCTTAACCTCCTGAGCCACCCAGGCACCGTGAGGATTTTCACTTGTTACTTCTTCCACTTCTGCATTATTGAATTGTTTGCAACCTGTATCTATTGCAGAAGAGAAGTGGGAGGCTTCACGATCCACTCTGCCTGCCAGTTCAGAAAACAGAGAGGAAGACTTGCCTTTTCTTTCTCTTTCACTCCCTATATCTGATCAGTGTGATCAAGCTTTGTGGGTTTACTTCCTAAATCTCTCTCAAATACACCTCTGCTCCCCATTTCCGCAGGCCTGCCTAAGGTAGCTGCTCATGAGCTCTCCTCTGATGCAACAGGTGCTGACTCCAACTCCCTGCAACCCCATCCCTTGTCCCCTCAGCTCCTCAGAAGCATCCCCACCATGTCCCACCCCAAGAGCAAATCTGACCAGGTCACTTAAATGCTTAAAATCCCCTGCCCAGCAAGTCTACCCTTCTCCGCCTTTAAACTTTTGGTTTGCTTCTAATTACAAATCTGACCAAGAACACCTGTGACCCCAAAAAAGAATTATCCCCCAGCCTGGCATGAGAAATGTGAGACCCTGTCTGCCCACCTTCCTAGCCTCACCTCCTACAGCCAGATTCCTGCAGTTCCCCAGACCCTTCACCTGCTGTCTCATTTGTCTCCCTGATGACTGTTCCCTGATTTGGCTTCCTTTGAAAGCTACTTCTCTTTTTTCCCATGAAGTTTTTCTGACATCCTCTGAAGGACTTGGCTCCTCCTTCTCTAAGTGACTGATTACTGCATTATCACACTATATGGTAATAATATAACACCTGTTCCCAACATTGTTGTTTCTTTGAAAGCAAAGAACTTACTTATTTTGCTTAGATGTTTCTATTTTTAATTTTGGCATCCTCAACATTTTCTATGGGATGAACATTTTCTATGGAATGTTTATGCTGAATAAATGAGTGAGTGAATGAATGAATGCAGAGAGCAGAAGCTAGAAAGTCCCTGATGTGTGATAAATTTCATTTCTGATTTTCTGACTAGATCTTATTTATCCCTCATTTTAACGCCACGTTGGACACCCTCAAGTTCTGTGATTCTAAAATAATAATTTTTCAGCTCCTGATTTCATTAGATACCATGTTATGATTATGAGGGACCCAGAAAGAACCCTGGAGGCCAGTGCCACCTCTAATGGTTTTTGCTCCATAGTTGTCTTCAGCTTAGTGACTGCCGCTTTGAAAAAGTTCCTTAACTTCTCTGCATCCTAACTTCCTTGGCTGCAGTAAGAGATTCATGATGCTGTTAGCTCATCAAGTATTGGTGAGGCTTAGATCAGATAATGTATGTGAAATTTTTAGCACAATGCCTAGTATATGGAACATGTAATGTTCAATAACTATTGATGATGGTGGTGACGTTTCCTGGATTATTATTGAGGGCACCTTGTACTTTTCCATGAAGAAGTAAACTGTAAGGCCTACTGTGAATTGCTGTATTCTATAATGATTAATAAAGTACTGTATCATTGTGTTACATGATCAATATAAAGCTTTACAAGCAGAGGCAAATTCAATTGTCTGCAATGAGTTGGGTTTCAAAATGAGTACAGTGAACCAAGGCAATTTAAAATGTTAAGCAACTACTCTCATGTGTCTAAAAAATTCCATCACTGGAAATTTTATCATTATTGGAATACTTTGTCCTTTTGAAATGTTAGATGTTCTAACAAGTAGGAACATATGAGTCATGTAAACCTTAGAGTGCAGGAGAACAGTGTTGATGGACAGAACATTGGTGCCTGGGGCCTACAGGATATAGGAGGAAGAGAAGAGTGGCCTGCAAGGAACTGTGAGATGTGGCGGACTCAGAGACTTCAGCCGTTCTTACAAGGCTGACAAGGTGGGCCAACTTCTTAAAATGCAAACTGGCCTCAGTAGGATTCTGCTTGGGGACAGCAATGTTATGGTTGCTGAGATCTCATGCCCAGGACTGCTGGCCTCGATTCTGGATGGCTTGTTGCCTACTCTTTGACAAACTTTCTTGTTTTCTAGATAAGGGAGGATCTTAGCTGCCAGTGACAGAAATGCCAGCCTAACACTGGTTTAGGCATCAAGGGAATCGTTTGGGCCCATATGACTGGAAAGATCAGGAGTAGTGATGGCTTCAGGGTTCAAAGGGGATCATCCAAGCTCCGTTTCACTCCATCCTTTGTCTCAGCCTTTTACTGTGTTGACCTCCAACTCAGGCTTCATGGAGAGATGGTGACAATAGCTTTAGTCTCTACCTCTTCTCAAGTTCAAGAGACATAGGAATAGAGCTCACTTTTGCTTCAGAAGTCTAAAAAAATACACCTTGTGTCTTATTGGCTCTAAAGGGGAAATGTGCTCATCGTTGTAGAAATTGCTCTGGCCAGGGGAAATACAAATGCTGATGGGCCACAAATAAATAGAAAGACATTCTATCTTCCTAGAGTGGAAGACTTAATATTATTAAGATGTCAATACTGTTCAAAATGATTTATAGGTTTAATGTAACTCTTATGAAAATCCCAAAGGTATTTTTTTCAGAAATAGAAAAATCCATCCTAAAATGTCTATGGAATCTAAAGGGACCTTGAATAGCCAAAACAGTTTTGAAAAAGAACATAGTTGGAGTACTCACACTTCCTAAAATCAAAACATATTACAAAGCTATAGTAATCGAAATAGTGTGAAACTGGCATATAGGAAGATACATTGACTAGTGGAACAGAACAGAGCCCAGAAATAAACTCTTACTTTCATGGTCAACTAATCTTCAATAAAAGTACCAAGACCACACAGTGGAGAAAGGAAATTCTCTTCCTCATAACAAATGGTGTTAGGAAAATAGGGTATCATGTTTAAAAAACTGAAGTTGGATCCTTATTTTACACCATATATAAAATTAACTCAAAACAGATTAAAGACGTAAATGTAAGAAATCAAAACTACACCACTCCAGAAGAAAACATAAGGAAAGACCTTCATGACATTGGACATGGCAATGATTTCTTAGATATGACATCAGAAGCAAAAGATAACAAAAGCAAAAATAGACAAATGGGAATATATCAGACTTAAAACTTTATACATCAAAGGACACAATCAAAATAGTGAAAAAGTAACCTATGGAATGGAAGAACATATTTGCAAATCATATATCTGATAAGGATTTAGTATCCAGTATATATAAAGATCTCCTACAACCCAACAACAACAAAATAAAGGAAACAATATCACTAAGATATCACCATAATTCCTTATATCCATTAGAATTTCAATTATTAAACAAAAATATCTAGAAAATAGCAAGTGTTGGCAAAAATATGAAGAAATTGGAATTCTCGTGCACTGTTAATGGGAATGGTATGCCATATGGAAAATAGTATGAAGCTTTCTCAAAAAAATTACAAATAATCCCACTCTGTATATATATCCAACAGAATCCAAAGCAGAGTCCTGAAGAGGTATTTGCACAGCCAAGTTCATAGCAGCATTATTCCTGATAGCTAAGAGGTGAGAGCAAACCACGTGTTCATCGAAAGATGAATGAATGAGCAAAATGTGGTATGTACATACAACAGAATATTACTCAATGTCAAAAAGGAAGAACTCCTGTCACAAGCTACTGTATGGATGAATCTTGAGGACATTATGCTAAGTGAAATAAGCACATCACAAAAACCAAATACTGCATGATTCCACTTGCATGATTATCTAAAGTAACCAAATTTATACAGGCAGAAAGTAGTATCATGGTTACCAGGGTCTAGGAGGAGGGGGGAAAGGGAGGTTGTTTAATGGGTATGGAGTTTCAGTTTTGCAGGATGAAAAAGCTCTAGAGATCTGTTTCATAGCAATGTGAATATACTTAGCACTACTGAACTTGCACATTTAAAAATGGTTATGGTAAAGTTTTGTGTTTTTTACCACATACATAATAATACATACATATATATCATAGGATATATATATATCATAAGATACACACACACACATATCATATAGGATATATATATCCTAAGTCCCATATCAGAGTAATGAAATCAGGTAGAGTGGGGCTACGACTTTAATATTATTTAAAGCCTCCCTGGATTATTTTATGGTATAATCAGGTTTGCAAGTAGCTGCCTAATCTCTCATCTTTAATCTGTCTCCCCAGTCCTTCCTCCTTAGCCAATTACTACTATTACTTACCGTTTCAGTATGGAGTCAGGGGTTTATTGAGCATCTTTATTCAGAGCTGGGCTGGGATGCAGGTTCTCCATGGGCCACCAAAGCATCCCCATAGATTGAAGCAGGGTGTCAGTTAACTCAGGTTTCCATATACAACCCTTTGGGTAACTTCTGGGCCGGCAAAAAGAGGAGATGCCTAGTGTAGCTCAGAGAGCCCAGGCCAAGTCAGGCTTTCCCTTCCAGGCAGGAAGCAGAAGTGAGAGAGCAGGCGGAGAGGAGAGAGCACTGCCCAAAGAATGGAAGTCACAGTGGGAGGCAAGTGGCCAGCTAAAACAGGATGTTAGGGTGGGACAGAGAAAGTCCCAGAAGCCAGAACAGAAAGCCCAAGGAAGGGATTGGGGGGGGGGGGGGGCAAAAAGTTTTTTTT
>NW_027530356.1:4560244-4638428 GCF_008692635.1 Crocuta crocuta
ATTATAATTCCTTTCTGTCTAGAATTGGGCCTATTTAATTTGTTAAGTAAAATAAAAACTGCTGGGGTGAGGGTAGGGAGGAAGAAACGTTCTTTACTGGGAAGAGAGTAGAAAGCAGGGAGTGGAGTTTTTGTGCAGAGAACAGTAATCAATATTCAGAATCTTACTTCTTAATACACCAGTGGATTGAATTCAGGCTTTAGCATAATTTAATTAAATGGACTATTGTTTTTCTTTCTCACTGGTTTTAGTGAGAGCATTATGAGTATGAGGTGAGCAGGATTAGGTTCTAATTGAAGCAGATCTATCTGCCTCAAAGCCACTGAGGCCTGTATAAACAGCCTGAGAAAGCTTTTATATCAATTTCATATTCAGCAGGGTGTGGGTGAACAGATGGGTGCACGTTACCCGCTTGGTTTCCAGTTTTAGAAAAAGCAGAGGGCAAATGTTGGGTGAGTTCAGAATTTTTTAAATTATGGCTGGGTTTGCTCATAGAACATTTTAGTTAGGTGGTGTTGAAACAGGACTATGCAATTTGTGCTTCTGCAACACCTTCTTCCAGAAAACGTGTTCAGGTTTGATTTTCATTTAAAAAGGGAACTGAGGGGCACCCGGGTGGCTCAGTCGGTTAAGCGTCCGACTTCAGCTCAGGTCATGATCTCACAGTTCATGCGTTCAAGCCCCGAATCAGGCTCTGTGCTGACAGCTTGGAGCCTGGAGCCTGCTTCAGACTCTGCGTCTCCCTCTCTCTCTCCCCAATACCCCCCCCATCTCTCTCTCTGAGCCCCTCCCCACAATAAATAAGCATTAAAAAAAACTTTTAAAAAATGCAAAAAGGGAACTGATATTTAAGTGCTTGCTATGTGGTAACAGGCTAGGAGTTTCAGATACACCATCTTACTTTGAGTCCCACAATGATACCCATCTTAGAGTCGAGGAAACTGAGACCCAGGAAGATTTTTAGAAAAATTCCAAGGGCACTTAGCTAATAAATAGCAGAACTTGGATTTGAAGCCAGTTATTTTGGCTCTAAAGCCAATATCCCTTCTGTTGGTTAACCCAGATTCTGAAGGCAGTGAAGCTAAGGTGAACAATTCCTTTGATTGAATTTTCAGAGTCAGACTTAGATGGGAGATACAAATCTTAGTCCTGAAAACTCAGAGGTCCAAAATATATTTTCTTTAATTTCTCTGCATCAGCTTACTCATACGTTAAGACCCCATCCTGATAGGTGTCCTACTAATCTCTGCTGACACACTCATGTCCCAGGCCAAGTGCATGCAGCTATTTCTTTGCCTTTGCTGACCCTTGGCACATCATGGTTAGAACCTGGGACCCAGCCACTGAGGTCTACTTCAGTCCTTGAGGCATTATTCTAAGAAAAGTCCTTCTTTAATCATGTTTCCCAGGAAAAGTACTCCTCTCTCACCTCAAAGTTTGGTGTCAACCATGGGTTCAGGCTTTTGGAAACACAAGTTCAAAAAGAGGACAGTGATGCCCACCTCAGAAAGTTGTTATGAAGACTAAATGAATTATTTATAAATGCTCAGCACAGTGCCAGATGCATACTCCTTGCTCTATAAATGTTAGCCATTGTTACATTATTTTAGCATATATTTACATGTATATTTGTCTCTAGGTTTTACCTATGTGGCTCACAAAATACATTTAAATATGGAGGATTTGTAATAACTTGTGTGTAAGCAGTGCTGATATTGTTTTATGCCCACAGGCACAAAATTTTACTATTCTGTTTCACACAATTCCCATCAAAAAAGAGGGGGAAAGTATAATGCTGTTACAATTGAAGGCAATGAATTACACAGTATATTCTTGCCACGAGAGGACTTCTATTCGTGTCTAGGCATCACTGAGAATTCAATCCTCCCTTCACAATTTTACACAGCTGATGACTGGAAGAGTTTTCCAGAGACTAGCCTCTGGCTCTGTTGCTTTCCAATCTTGTTTCTCCTCCGCAGCCACATATCCAGGGGGATGTGCTGCAGCTCAGTGTCATACCGTGATATGACCCCTGGGCCTGACACTTTGTCTCATGACGGGTCAGCACAGTAAATGGAAGGAGCATTCTTGGAAGCCCTGCCTACCTGCACTGGGATGCTTCTAAGCCACCCAGAAATATTCCACTGAACACAAATTAAGCATGACCCGAACTCCGCTTCTTGTTAACCAGATCCGAAAAGTTCACACACAAGGAAATGGGGGAGGGGGCGCCTGGGTGGCTCAGTTGGTTAAGTGTCCAACTTTGGCTCAGGTCATGATCTTGCATTTCATGGGTTTGAGCCCTGCATTGGATTCTGTTCTGACAGCTCAGAGCCTGGAGCCTGTTTTAGATTCTGTGTCTCCCTCTGTCTCTGCCCTTCCCCCACTTGTGCTTTGTCTTTCTCTGTCTCAAAAAGAAATGAACTATTTTAAAAAACATTAAAACAAGCCAAAAAACCCACAAAAAAGTTCCCACAGATAACTCAGTTCCACCTGACAAGAAGGGAAACATGGTGGTAAGGAAATTCGAAAAGAAAGAGATACTAATCTTAATTAAGGTAAATACATCTTACATTTACTCATTTTCCAAAAGTATGACTAGGGAAACTCATTTTTAGCATCCCTCTAAGGCTCTTGAAAGATGTCTGTGCAGGTAAGAGGCCCTGAAGCTTCATGGTAAAGAACACGTATTACATGAGGGTCTTCATGGAAAGTATGTAAGGCTGTGCCTAACACATCCAACACACGAGAACCATAACTGGCAGTCTAGTGGTAGCGAGGGTGACAGACACCCACGTGCTGCCTCTGGTCCTCATGCCCTCGCCAGCTCGCCCACCCCTTCTCTGCCCTGATCCGACTTGCTCCACACCCAGGAAGCTGACCTCTCTGTTTTGCCTTTACAGACCTCCTTGCCCCTGGCTTCCCATTGGCTTTGGCCAGCAGGAGCCGTCGGCAAGGGATTGGTGAGGAGGAAGAAAGCCAGCCAAAGATACCTGTCATCCTCCCTTCCCCCAATTTTCTGATGCCTCTGACCCTGTCTGCACACAGCTTCAGCCCTGACTGAGTGGCTCCTCTCCCAAGACTGTAGAGCCTGCTGGGCCCAATAATGCCACGTCTGCCCTTTGCTCTCAACAGGCCCAGAAGTAGTATAACCTTCGTGCTGCTGTCAGTCCCTGGGTGCCTCACTAACCCTTGTTGCTTTCCTTAAGATGTGGACACCTCTGTAACTAGCCCCTTCTTTAAATCCTTTCAGTTGGTCCTTCTGAGTGTCTGTTTCCTGCTGGATCCCCAACAGATACCTTGTTCTGACCCTGAATACTAACTATGCGCTGTGGTTGTTTATAGCTGTGTTGCTTTCTCTTTCTCCTGGCATCCTGAGATAAAAGGTATTGCTTATTTTCTTCTCAGAGTGAGTCACCAAAAAATAAAAAAAAAAAGGTACACCTAAAGTCATTTGCTCCTCAGTAGTGCGGTTATAAAACTGTATGGGATCCCTGTGTCACTTGGAAAAGAGCTCTGCTTGTTGACCCAGCTGTTAATTTCCCCTGGGGGTGACCTGTCCCTCAGAGTACTTAGCCTCTCTTTAAAGTTCCTAAGTTTCCATATGTGTTTATGTAACCACTTAGCTCTGTCCTATGTAGCTCTAGGGAAATTTGCTACACTCATTGGAAGTTGAATTGTCCCATCATATTACGTAAGATGAAAACCTGACCCCATTCAACTGCCAGAGCAATAGCCAGAGAAGACATTAAGCGAGAAGTGATTTTCAATCCGGAGATCCTTTTCATTCATGAGTCCTTTAGGGTTTCTCCAAGGCTGCACAGATGGCTGTTCTTCAAAAGGAATATAGCTTTTTCTACCCTTAGGAAACACTTAATCTGGACATTAGAAATGTTTCCGAGAGTGGGGAGGAACACAGTGAAAACTCAACAGTACCATGTTTATCTTTATTAAGAGAAAGGGAAAAGAATGAGCAGATATAGAACATTTTTATGTCTTTTTCTTCATACAGCTACAGGTGAGATCTTCAGAGATTGTCCTTACAAGTGCACTAGACCAGGATTCACTGCGATGGTACTGCTTTTGAAAAGCACTCCTCAGGGGGCCCCTGGGGGGCTCAGTCAGTTAAGCGCCAGACTTCAGCTCAGGTCATGATCTCATGGTATGTGGTTTCGAGCCCCAGGTCAGGCTATGTGTTGACAGTTCAGAGCCTGGGGCCTGCTTTGGATTCTGGGTCTCCCTCTCTCTCTGCCCCTCCACCACTCATGCTGTGTGTGTGTGTGTCTCTCTCTCTCTCAAAAATACATTTAAAAAACATTTTTTAAAAAATGAAAAGCACTCTTCAGGCTCTTGCCCCAACTGACAGCCATGGCCACCATATGAGAGGATGCACTCCCAGAATGTTCCAAGGAAGCTCGCATCTGGGTCTGTCCAGGCCTAATTGTTGATCCTTCATCTCTTCAACCAGTATTTATTGGTGCCTGTGATGGAAGAGGCCCCATCAAGCTGCTAAAGATACTGAACATGACAAAGTCCTTACCCTTTCTGCAGAGGAACTTACTTTCTAGCAGGAGAGGCAGAGAAATAAACAACTAGGCAGCTAAGAACATACAGACATATATAGTATATTACAATTTTAGTTAGTGATAAGGGCCTCGAGGCAGTACTGCAAAGCTAGTTTACTGTAAGCAATAAATATTGTAATAATATTGACATGCAGAAAATAATTAATATAGGGGTGCCTGACTAGCTCAGTCTGAAGAGCATGCAACTCTTGATCTTTTTTTTAATTAAAAAAAATTTTTTAATGTTTATTTATTTTGGGAGAGAGAGAGACAGAGCGTAAGGAGTGGAGGGGCAGAGAGAGAGGAAGACACAGAATCTGAAGCAGGCTCCAGACTTCAAGCTGTCAGCACAGAACCTGACGCAGGGCTTAAACTCACGAGCCATGAGATCATGACCTGAGCCGAAGTGCAACGCTCAACTGACCAAGCCACCCAGGCACCCCACTCTTGATCTTGAGGTTGTGAGTCTGAGCCCCACATTGGGTGTTAGGTTATTTAAAAAATAATAATAATAAACATTTAAAAAGGGAAAAGAATTAACATAGCAGATCTGAGGCTGCTATGCTTAGAAAGGCTGCTTGGAAGGTTGACCATTGGCTGGTATCTGGGAATTGAATAGTAAACTGATAGAAAAAGTGGTGGGCTCAGCTGGTTGAGTTCCCGACTTCAGCTCTGGTCATGCTCTCACAACTCGGTTTATGAGTCTGAGCCCTGTGTTGGGCTCCGGGCTGGCAGTGTGGAGTGTGCTTGGGATTCTCTCTCTCTCTCTCTCCTTGCCCCTCCTCCACTGTGTGCTCTCTTAAAATAAATTAATTAATAAAAAAAAAAAAAACCAAAATGGTAAGAGCATGTCACTGCTTAAACTGTCTGCACACCTGCTTTCCCTCTGGTAGTCTAGAATGTTGATATGTGCTGTGCATTGGGTGTCTGTAAATAAAAATACCAATAAAAACACTAGGCACTGATGGGGCACCTGGGTGCTCAGGCTTAGTGGGTTGAGCCTCCGACTCTTGATTTGGGCTCAGGTCATGATCTCACAGTTCGTGAATTTGAGCCCTGAGACAGTGTGGAGCCTGCCTGGGATTCTCTCTCTCTCTCTCTCTCTCTCCTTTGACCCTCCCCCACTCTTTCTCTCACTCAAAATAAATATGTAAACTTAAAAAAAAAAAAAACACCCTGGGCACTGAGTCTCTAATGAGCTCCCTTGCAAGACAACATTTTACACTTGATGTCACAAGTCATTGTGGAAGGAATTAAGTGCATCCTGTGTGACTCCATTGGGAGAAGTTCTTTTGTACCTGGTAGATTGTGCCTGGTTTCCCCCAAACTTCACCTCAAGTGCCTTTTCCCTTCGCTGACTTTGCTTGGTATCCTTTCACTGTAATGAATCATAGCCGAGAGCATGATTATTTGCTGAGTCCTGGGAGTCCTTCTAGAGAATTACTGAACATAAGGATGTTCATTGGGGAACTCATGACACAATTGGGAACTGCAGAGTGTTTTGAAACAAGGGGATTAAGGAGGTGATACAGGCAGAAGATGGTGGTAGGGTAGCTTAGAGCACCACGTAAAAAACTAGGATGGGTTTTTAATAAAGCTGTTACTTCAAACAAGCAAACAAAAATAACTACAACAAAAAACTCTAGGGCAAGACATAAGGAATATTTAGAGGAAACCATCAGCCTTCCAACCAGTGGACACCCTGGCACTGGAATAACCTAAAAAACTGTAGCTACACCTGTTCTCCCTCTAATCAGTAAGCTTCTTGAAGACTGGGTGTTGCAAAGTCTTTCTATTTCATACTCAGAGAGGTTCATTTTATAGAATGATGAGGTGAACGGATTCTTATTTATGGACTTTCTAAAAAAATTTTAATGTTTTGTTTCTGAGAGACAGAGAGAGAGAGAGCATGAGCAGGGGAGGGTCAGAGAGAGAGAAAGGGAGACGCAGAATCTGAAGCAGGCTCCAGGCTCTGAGCTGGCAGTCAGCACAGAGCCTGACGTGGGCTTGAACCCACGAACCGTAAGATCATGACCTGAGCTGAAGTCGGACGCTTAACCAACTGAGCCAGGTGCCCCCCCCTTATTTACAAACTTTTAAAAATCATATTTTACTTTGGTTTTTTTCATCATGATAAGTGTACTCTTTCATCTCTACCCCCATTTCCCCCATGACCCCACCCACCACCCCTCTAGTAACCATTAGTTTGTTCTCTGTATAAAAACAGAGCTGTTTCAACTATCCTAAAATTTGTATGGAACCACAAAAGACCCCGAATAGCCAAAGTAATATTGAAGAAGAAAACCAAAACGGGAGGTATCACCATCCCAGACTTTAGCCTCTACTACAAAGCTGTCATCATCAAAACAGTATGGTATTGGCACAAAAACAGACACATAGACCAATGGAACAGAATAGAGAACTCAGANCCGACAATAACCAAAACATGGAAAGAGCCTAAGTGTCCATCAACTGACAAATGGATCAAGAAGATGTGGTCTATCTATACAATGGAATACTACATGGCAATGAGAAAGAATGAAATCTGGCCATGTGTAGCAACATGGATGGACCTTGAGGGTGTTATGCTGAGTGAAATAAGTCAGGTAAAGAAGGACACATATCATATGTTTGCACGTATAGGGGGATTAGGAGGAACCTAATGAAGGACCATGGGGGAGAAGAAAGGGAAAAATAGTGGGGGAGAGGGAGGGAGGCAAACCATGAGAGACTCTTGAATGCCAAGAACAAACTAAGGGCAGATGGGGGGGAAGGGAGTGATGGGCATGGAGGAGGGCACTTGTAGGGATGAGCACTGGGTGTTATATGGAAACCAACTTGACAATAAACTATTAAAAAAAAAGACTGAGACAGAAATAAAAATAAAATATTAAGAGAAAAAAACAGAGCTGTGTTTTGGTTAGTCTCTTTTCCTTTGCTCATGTTTTGTTTCTTAAATTCCACATGAGTGAGATCATATGGTATTTGTCTTTCTCTGACTCACTTATTTTGCTGAGCATTACACTGTCTGGGTCCATCCATGTTGTTGCAAATGGCAAGATTTCATTGTTTTTTAAGGCTGAATAATCTATTCATTAATCAGCGAAAACTTGGGCTGCTTCTATAATTTGCCTATTGTTGATAATGCTGGTATAAACATACAGGAGCATGTATCCCTTTGCATTAGTGTTTTTATATTTTTTGGGTAAATATCCAGTAGTGCGATTCCTGAATCATAGGGTAGTTCTATTTTTAACTTCTTGAGGGATCTCCATACTGTTTTCAGAGTGGTCTCCTCAGTTTGGATTCCCACAAACAGTTCAAGAGGGTTTCCCTTTCTCTGAATCCTTGCCAGTGCCTGCTGTTTCTTTTGGTTTTGATTTTACCCATTCTGACAGGTGTGAGGTGATATCTCATTGTACTTTTGATTTCCATTTCCCTGATAATGAGTGATGTTGAGCATCTTTTCATGTGTCTGTTGACCATCTGGGTGTCTTCTTTGGAGAAATGTCTTTTCATGACTTCTGCCCATTTTTAAATTGGATTATTTGGCTTTTGGGTATTGAGTTCTATTAGTGCTTTTGATTTTTTGAATACTAACCCTTTATCAGATATGTTATTTGCAAATGTCTTCTCCCATTCAGAAGGTTGCTTTGTAGTTTTGTTGATGGTTTCTTTCGCTGTGCAGAAGCTTTTTTTGATGTAGTCCCAATAGTTTATTTTGGCTTTTATTTCCCTTGCCTCAGTAGACATATCTAGAAAAATGTTACAACAGCTGATGTCAGAGAGATTACTGGCTGTGATCTCTTCTAGGATTTTGATAGTTTCAAGTCTGGCATTTAGGTCTTTAACCCACTTTGAGTTTATTTTTGTGTTATGGTGAAAGAAAATGGGCCTGTTTCATTCTTTTGCATGTAGGTGTCCAGTTTTCCCAGCACTGTTGAAGAGACTGTCTTTTCCCCCATTGGATATCCATCCCTCCTTTGTCGAAGATGAATAAACCATAAAATTGTGGGTTTATTTCTGGATTTTCTGTTCTTTTCCATTGATCGATGTGTCTATTTCTATGCCATCACCAAACTGTTTTCATTACTATGGCTTTGTAATATAACTTGAAACCTGGAATTGTGATACTTCCAGCTTTGTTTCTCTTTCTCAAGATTGCTTTGGCTAATCAGGGTCTTTTGTGGTTCCATACAAATTTTAGGATTGTTCTAGCTCTGTGAAAAATGCTGTTGGTATTTTGGCAGGAATTGCACTAAATCTGTAGATTGCTTTGGGTAGTATGAACATTTTAACAATATTTGTTTTCACAGTCCATAAGCATGGTATAGCTTTCCATTTGTTTGTCATCTTCAATTTCTTTCTTTGGTGTTTTACAGTTTTCAGAGTACAGTTCTTTGAACTGTTTATTCCTTTGGTTCAGTTTATTCCTAACGTATTTTATTGTTTTCAGTACAATTGTCAATGGAATTGTTTTCTTAATTTCACTTTCTGCTGCTTCCTTATTAGTGTATAGAAATGCAACAGATTTCTACACATTGATTATGTTTCTGTGACTTTACTGAATGCATTCATCAGTTCTAGTAGTTTTTTGGTGGAGTTTTTAGGGTTTATAGACACTTTAGTCTATAGTGTCATATACATATATAGTGTCATATATATATTGCTAAGAGTGAGAGTTTTACCTCTGTCTTTCCAATTTGGATGACTTATATTTCTTTATGTCTGTCTGTTTGCTATGGCTAGGACTTCCAGTACTATATTGAATAAAGGTGGTGAGAGTAGACATTCTCTTCTTGTTCCTGACCTTAGGGGAAAAGATCTGTTTTTCCCTACTGAGTATGAGTTTTGCTGTGGGTTTTCTATCTAGAGCCTGTATAGTGTTGACATACGTTCCCTCTAGACCTACTTTGCAGAGGGTTTTTATCATGAATGGATGTTGTACTCTGTCAAATGCTTTTTCTGCATCTATTGAAATGATCATATGGTTTTTTTCCTTTTCTTACTGATGTGATGTATCATGTTGATTGTTTTGTGAATATTAAACCACACTTGCATCCCAAGAATAAATCGTACATAATCATGGTGAATGACTTTTTTTAATGTATTGTTGGATTCAGTTTGCTAATATTTTGTTGAGGCTTTTTGCACCTATATTCATGAGAGATATTGGTCTGTAGTTCTCTTTTCCTGCAGTGTTTTTATCTGGTTTGGATATCAGGGTAATACTGGCCTCATAGAATGAATTTTGAAGCTCTCCTTCCTCTTATACTTTTTGGAATAGTTTGAGATAAATGAGCATTAACTCTTCTTTAAATGTTTGGTACTACTCACCTAATGAAGCTGTCTGGTCCTACACTTTTGTTTGTTGGGAGTTTTTTTTATTATTGATTCAATTTCATTCCTGGTGATTGGCCTGTTCAAATTTTCTATTTCTTCCTGCTTTAGTTTTGGTAGACTATCTGTTCCTAGGAATTTATCTATTTCTTCTAGATTGTCCAATTTGTTGGCTTATAGGTTTTCATAATATTCTGTTACAAATGTTCATATTTCTGTAGTCTTGATTGTTCTTTTTCCTCCTTCATTGGTAATTTTGTTTGTCTAGGTCCTGTCCCTCTTTTTTTTAATAAGTCATGCTAGTGGTTTATCAATTTTTGATCTTTTCAACGAACCAGCTCTTCATTTCTTTGATCTGTTCTATTGGTTTTTTCAGTTTCTATATCACTTATTTTTCCTCTAATCTTTATTATCTCCTTCCTTTTGCTGTGTTTGGGTTTTGCTATTCTTTATCTAGCTTCTTTAGGTATAAAGTTTAGTTGATATTTGACCTTTTTCTTGCTTCTTCAGATAGGCCTGTGTTGTTATAAACTTCCCTCTTAGAACTGTTTTTGGTTCATCACAAAGATTTTGGACCATTGTGTGCTCATTTTCATTTGTTTTGATGTAATTTTTAAAATTTCTTCTTTGATTTCTTGGTTGACACATTCATTCATTGTTTAAAAGCATGTTATTTAGCCTCCTTTTGTTTATGCTTTTTTCAGATTTTTTTTTTTTTTTGGTGTGGTTCATTTCTAGTTTCATAACATTGTGGTCAGAAAAAATGCAGTGTATGTCTTCGATTTTTTTTTAATTTGTTGAGACTTGTTTTGTGGCCTAATATATGATTTATTCTGGAAAATACTCCATGTACACTTGAAAAGTATGTACATTCTGCTGTTTTATGAATGTTCTGAATATGTTAAATCCATCTGTTCCAGAATGTCATTCAAAGCCACTTTTTCCTTGTTAATTTTCTGTTTGAATGATCTGTCCATTGATGTAAATGGACATCCCCTACTGTTATATTATTATCAGATTTTTAAAGTGGGCTCCGTGCCCAGCATGGAGCTTGAATTCATGACCCTGAGATCAAGGCCTGAGCTGAGATCAAGAGTCAGAGACTTAACCAACTGAGCCACCCAGGTGCCCCTATCAATTATTTTTTTGATATTAACTGTTTTATGTGTTTGGGTGCTTTCATGTTGGGTGCATAGATAACTACAGTTGTTATATCCTCTTGTTGGATTGTTCTCTTTGTTATTATATAGGGTCCTTCTTTGTTTCTACTCTTTGTTTTAAAGTCTATTTTGTCTGATAGAAGGATTGTTACCCCAGCCTTGTTTGGGTATCCATTTCATGGTAAATGTTTCTCCATACCCTCACTTTCAATCTGCAGTTGTCTTTGGATGTGAAATGAGTCTTTTGTAGATAGCATGTAGATGGGTCTTGCTTTTTTTTTTTTTAATCTATTCTGTCACCAGACCCCTTTTGATTAGTGTTTTGTCCATTTACATTCAAAGTAATTATTCATAGATATGTATTTTTTTCCATTCTGTTTCTTGTTTTATGCCTATTTTTGTAGTTCTCAGTTCCCTTCTCTTGCTCTCTTTTTCTCACAGTTTGCTGGCTTTCTTTAGAGATACCTTGCATCCTTTATCTTAACTTTTTGTATATCTATAACTGGTTTTTGATTTGTGGTTGCCATTAGATTTGTATAATACATCTTCTGCATATAGCAGTCCATGTTAAGTTGATGATCATTTATGTTTAAACCCATTCCTTACTCTTCTCCCTCCCACACATTAGGTATATGGTGTCATATCTTATATCCTTTTATTTTATGAATCCCTTGACTTGTTTTTTTAAAAATTTTTTTAACGTTTATTTATCTTGAGAGAGAGACAGAGCATGAGCAGGGGAGGGGCAGAGAGAGAGGGAGACACAGAATCTGAAGCAGGCTCCAGGCTCTGAGCTGTCAGCACAGAGCCTGATGTGGGGCTCGAACCTGTGAGTGAGATCATGACCCTAGCCGAAGTTGGATGATCAACTGACTGAACCACCCAGGCACCCCAGCCCTTGACTTATTTTTACAGAAATATTTATTTTTACTGCTTTTGTGTTTTTTACTTTTCATAGTCTCACTTATGGTTTGTGTTTCTACTCAGAGTGTCCCCTTTAATATTTCTTTTAGGGCTGGTTTAGTGGTGATGAACTCCTTTAGCTTTTGTTTGTCTGTGCACCTCTTTATTTCTCTACTACTGTTCTGAACGATAGCCTTGCTGGATAGAGTATTCTTAGCTGCAGATTTTTCCCTTTCAGCACTTTGAATATTTCATGACACTCCCTTCTGCCTTGCAAAGTTCATGCTACAAAATCTGTTGATAGTCTGAAGGGATTTCCCTTGTATGTAACTATCTTCTTTTCTCTTGCTGCTCTTAAAATTCTCTCTTTATCAGTACTTTTGGCCATTTTAATTACTATGTGTCTTGATGTGAGTTGAATTTGGGGAGGATCTCTGTGCCTCCTGGATCTGGACATCTGTTTCCTATCCTAGATTAGAGAAGTTTTCAGCTATTTTTCCTCATATAAATTTTCTGCCCCCTTTTCTCTCTCTTCCTCTTTTGAGATCCCTATAATGCTGATGTTTCTACATTTGATGAAGCCCCTGAGTTCCCAACGACTATTCTCAATTTGCATAATTTTCTTTCCTTTCCTTTGCTCACCTTGGTTATTTTCCATTACCCTGTCTTCCAGGTCGTTAATTCATTCCTTTGCTTCATCTAGTCTGCTATTTATTCCATCAAGTGTATTTTTAATTTCATTTATTGTGTTCTTGTTCTGTGTGATTCTTTTTTATCTCTGTGTTAAATGTTTTGCTGAGATCCTCCACTCTTTTCTCCAGTCCAGTGAGTATCTTTATGATCATTACTTTAAATTCTCTATCAGGCATATTACTTATATCTGTTTTGCTTTGGTCTCTTGCTGTGGCTTGGTCCATTTCATTTGGGAGATGTTTGTCTCCTCATTTTGTCTGACTTTCTGTATCTGTTCTTGTTGTGTTAGGAAAGTCAACTACATCCCTGAACAATAATAGCCTTGTGAAGAAGAGGTTCTATGGTGCCCTACAGTGCAGTGTCCCTTGTTAGCTAGGGCCTGACACTTCCAGGAGTGTCTCCCGTGTGTGTTGTGTGCACTCTATGGTTGAGTCTTAGTCTCTTTTTCCTTCAGTCCAGTTGTCTGCAGTGGCTCTCTTTGCCTGTCGTGGGCAGCAAGGTGTGCAAAAGGAAACCTGCCTCTACTTCTGCTTGAACTGAGGTCCTGAAAAACACATGGGTCAGGAGGTGTGGTGTAGCAGGGTTTGCTCTGGTCTCCAGGGAGTANCAAGCAAGTTAGGTAAGGAGTGTTGGTGTGGCACTGGTGACTGCACGTGGCTGTTGTTTACGCTGGAGGATGGGGGAGGAAAATGGCACCTGCCAGTTCCTTTGTTCCTGAATAGGTTTCCCAATATACAGACTTTTTTTTAATTTATAGGGACTCAGCTTATATGGAGGACCTGTGATCACATAGCCAGTCAATAAGTTTTAAACCGCTCAATTTGTCTTAATTTTTGTCAGCAAAATAGACCTGGTTTTGAGGCTAGTGGTGCCTTATGTTTACATGGAGGTTAAACAATACAATTTTGGCAGGGTTATCTTCTTGTAGCTTCTCTGTCCATTTAGTTTCTTTTTTCTTTTTCTTTCTTTCTTTTTTTCTTTTTTTAGGCACAGACTTCCAATAGCAGGGTAGAGAGTATGGTTGGGAATGGGTATATCCCCTAGCATTTATAGTACTAACAAGGAAAGATTTACCGGTAGGGCCAAAGACCCAACTCCTAAGGCAAATGGAAGGGAAAGTCTAATTCCAAGTCAGATTCTTGGTTCCATAGTTGCAATTATCCTCTTGTTTTTTTGCTTTACTCTTCACATTTCTTTCTTTTTAAGTGTTTCTCTTTCGCTTGCTCTCCTTTAAAACTTCTTTCTCTCTTCTATCTTATTTTCCTTCCTTTTTAACCCACCTTTAATTCTCACCACCTTTCCTCTAGCTCCCTCTTGATAACATCTTCTTGATTCAAGTTTTAACCCTCCCCTTGGCTGGGCTTTGGACTCTACCTCTTCCTTTTGCTTTGCATCTCTCTGAAACAGAGTCAACTATTCTGAATCAGATTGAACACTTTCAGTCAGCTGAAAACAGGAAAAACCAATTATAGTGAGGGCCTTATTGAGCAAAGTAATATCTTCCTCTTGTTGCTAAAACTTAGGAAATGTATTTTAAAAATGACACCAAAAGTTCATCTGAGGTGTTTACAGCATTAATGCCTTAGAAACAACAGTGATATAAGCTTTTTCACCAGGTCTGTATTTTTAGCTATAGTATTTGCCACCCCTAAAGATAGTATTGCCATGTGCTGTAGGAAGTACATTGCATACCTGAGCATATTCCTCGAGGGCTAAAGAAAATCACTTAACCATTCAGACTAGTGTCACAGAATTCCCAACCTCTAGCTTTGATGGGGCTCTCGAGGCCTCTGAACAACCCTTTTCATGGTCGTCAGTGGGTCCCTTCTCCCTTTCCCACACAAGAACTCTGGCAACCCTTCACCATTCCCCTTGAGATCTTTACCTGTCATCTTCAGTTTTCACATTTAGCAGATGACCCTCCCTCTACTTTATTAAGAATGTGATTGGATAAATGATTTCACATTACATATTTACCTTCTCCCATCATTTTTTCTTCCATCATTCACAGGGATAAAGAGTTCCTTTTTCAATTTAAAGCCAGCCTCTTCAAACATACTCTTGATCTCATTCCCTCCCATCTTTGGAACATTTTCTATGCATTATCATCTCTCTCATATATCACTAATTTTTCTTTCTACCAGCTCTTTTTCTTTTAAAGTAATCTTGATGCTCAATGTGGGGCTTGAACTCATGACCCCAAGATCAAGAGTTGTATACTGAGACAACTGAGACAGCCAGACATCTCTCTTTCTACTGGATCTTTGCATAATATCCATAAATATGCTCAAAGACTTATTTCTGGAAAAGAACAATCTTATTTAGCCCTTTCCACCTCTCAGTGCCTCTGGATATTGCCTAGGTCTCTGATTTCCTTTCTAGTCAAGCTTCTGGAAAGAAAAAAATTAACTTGTTTCTCCATTTGCTCACTTCCCATTCACTCTTAATATCCCTGAGATCTTACTTCCATCATTCACTCCTCTGTTGAAAATGACTCTGGCAAAGATCTCTAACATTCTTCATATCAACAAGCCCAATAGGCACTTCTCTTATCTTATTAGACCCCTTTATAGTACTCAACATTATTGAACTTCCATTCTTGACATTTCTTGGGAACCAGGATATTTCTTTCCTGGTTTCTTTCCATTTCTCTGACTGTGCTTCTTTAGTCTCTTACTTTACTGACCTTTTAAGCTAGAAATTAAAAACTCAAGTAACTACTGGAGCCAGGCAAGTGATATAAATAAATGAAGCAAGTATATGAAATAGAAGCACCATGGCAGTGATTAATGGGAGTTGACATTAGGCTTGGTTTTAGAAAGACAGTGGGGAGTAGTGGAGACTGTAAAGGATTTGGGAACATGTATCCTGTTTGAAAGGGGAAGCTAGTACTCAGTTTTGGTAGAAAGTTGTTATGTGAAAATGCAAGCCCAGTGGGTCCAGAGCTCCTGATTTTCAGAAAATCTGGAAATCCTTATTTTTGGGTAAAATTTTCTGATTTGTATATGTTGGCAACAAAGCCAAATTTGACTGTGCCCATCAAAGAAAACATACTGAATATTTTTGTAAAATCTGCTGTAAATATTAATGTACCTCACAGTCACATACTAGTCTCAGGGCTAGTTCTTTATATATTCGCCTTGTACTGAATTATCTATTCTCATGATTTTAACTCCTCTGATGAACTGAAGACCCCCATCTCCTGGTTTGGTATCTCCATGACATTTAGATTCATAGATCCAATTATTTGCTGGGAATTATAACTGCATGTTCAATAAGCAATTCAAGTTCTACACATTCAAACTTGAACTCATGGTTCCCCAGGCATCTCCTCCACCCTCTCAGCTAGGTGTATCACCACCCTCCTGGGCATTCCATCCAGATTTCTGGCAGTTAATCTGGATTTTTACTGTTACTGTTGTTCTCTGTTATTCACAGCTTTCCACAACCAAGGCCTGCCAATTGTACCCATTCCATTGCTTATTCTGTCCTATCTTTCTACCCCTGTCTCCATTAATGTTCTCAACATCTCTTGCTTGAACTAACCCATTAGACACCTAAGTATTCCCAACCCATTTGCCTGCCCTCAGATTAGCCATCTTAAAATCCATTCTTTCTATTAGGGCAAATCTGATCACTCTTCTGTCTTCTTGAAACATTTCAAATTCTCTGCATTGCCTACTGAATCAAGCCTAAGGTGGAAAGTAATGTTTTTTAGTGATCTTGCCCTACTTATCTGGTAAGTGGTGCTCTGGTACTGCCAAATAAATTGCCTGTAGCTCCTCACATATGCCAACGTGCTTCCTGCTTCATTGAATTTACTTTTATATTTGTCCTTTCTCTCTTCCCACATTCTTCCCAGCATCTTCTAATTCTTAATGTTAAAGTTGTTTCTCTTTCTGGGAACCCTTCCCTGAATTTCCAAATTGGGCCAAGAGTTTCCCATCTGGTTCCTCACAACCACTGTTTATGTTTTGTTTGTTTTCTTTTTATATCACATTGTAATGGTGTGTTTATGTGGATGTCTTCTAGCCAGCAAGCTGCCCTAAGGTAGAAATCATAATCTAAATCATTTTTACCCTCTCCCCTAAACTTGAAATCTAATATAATTTCTGGTACTTCATAATAACTCAATAAATATTGCTAAACTAAACTGAGATGATACCTCATGGCACTTGGTAGTGAGAAATTTCCCAGGAATCAGAAAGAGATATAGAATTTAGCCCAAGACTACAGAGACGAGGCAAAGAATGTATGACAAGTTTTATGCATGTCTATAGTTACAAAACCACAAGAATAACAAGAGCTAAGTGGTAGTACACTGAAATCCCAGAAGATGGGGTTATAACCTCATTGGACCAAAGAGAATACAATCTTGGACTATAGTAGTTGTATCACTGGTGTCCAGTTTGGAGGAGGGAGTTTCTCACTGTTCTCCATCCTGGTCAGCCTACATCCTACCACTGTGTCCAAGTCTGGGGCCTTCTGCTTACGTGACCAAGTAAGAGATGAGGACCAGCATAGTGAGGAGTCCCAAAGCCATGCCACTAAAGGGAAAGTTAAGAAACTGATGGTGTGAGATGTTTTGTTTCAAGAAAAAAAGTGTTAGTGGGAACATGAGGAACATTGAAACATTGAAAAGACCCTTATCTGAAAGAGGGAAAATATCTACGTCATGAGGTGCCAGAGAATAAAATTGGGACAAATAAATGAAACCTATAAGGAAGCAAATGACAATCCCATGTCAGAAACAGTTGTGTAAGAATCAGGGCTGTCCAGAAAGTAACAAACTATTTCACCAGGTAATCAGCTCCTATTCCTGGGAGTGTATCCCTGGGAGGAAACATTCAATAGCCAGCTGCCAAGGCAGTCTCAGAAGTCAACAGAAGTCTCTGTTGCTCTGGGTGACATCCTGGACCAGAGTAGTAGATAACCTTCCAATACTAAGAGCCTAAAATTCTGTGAGACTAGAGAAACCATCTTTCTTTCCTACAGAGAAGGATAAAGGAGAAGCTCTTTCTTCAAGTGAAGAAGATGTGGAGAAACAAAAGATCTATCATTTGATTTCACCAGCTTAGAAATCACACTTGGCCTTCTTGGTGTTCTCCTACCATGCCTCGCTACTTTTCTTGGACTTAAATGTCTGCCCACAATAGATCCTTCAATCGCTCTCAATTTACTGGTCCCCCACTTCTTCCTATGGCGCTGCAGGAATACAAGGAACTTCCCCAAGAACCAAGGATGGCTCCGGAAGGCCAGAGAAATGTAGATGACCATCCTATGACAAGAGGGTGGCTAATTCTACATTAGTGCCTCTATTGGTTGAAATTAGGTAGGAGGGGACTTTTCAAAGGAGGTACCAGCACGTCCTCCTTCTAAGTTAAAACCCTCTCATAGGAGAGGAGAAGTTTGAAGAGCTCCACTCTTAAATATGCAAGAATAAGAGAGTATCAAAATAAGAGGAAATATCTCAGTTGGGCAAGACTTAGAATTTAACCCCCAAAAGTGATCTGAGATCTGGACCTAGAGTTCTATTACACAAGCCTTTTGCTAGAATCTGGAGCCAGGCTAACTTCTCTATAATTGTGATTCCCACTATCCCTTGATTGTTTTCTCTTGGAAAACTAATCTACCTCTTGTATATACCATGCAGTATAAAACCATGCAGTTGGTTTTATAGGGAGAGAAACCTCAAGGAATCATGAGTACAGGAGAAAAAGAGCCCAAGGCTTAATCATAGAGACTTGACTCCCTGAATGTTTTCCCTTCCTGATCTGGATTCTAGTCAGCCTCCTCTACCTGGTCATCATGAACACTCATGACATTCTTACCCCATGGCCATTACCAGCCCTGGGTCATCCATGTCCTCTAGCTCTGTTTCCACTCCTAGGCCCTGAACTGCTACCATAGAAACTTTGGAAATCTGCAGACCAGAATGATGACAAGTTTTATCATTCTACCAGCCGAGCCAGTTTTCTGAAGCCTTTGTATATCCCCACAGTTGTTTCCAATCCAGTCACTCGGGGTGGCCCCAACCCCCCCACCTCAAGAAGACCTCCCTTCCACCTCTAATGAAGCTGGTATACTTAAATTGTTACATCTGCACCACCTTCCCTTTTGACCATCCTTATTTACAGAGAGAGTATTTCTCTTAGTTCTGAAAAGAAAGTCTTCCCCTAAGTTCTCAGTTTAGAGTCCTCCTGCCTTCTCACCCTTAAGTCATCCTCCTCAACTCTGAATTCTGTCCTCAAATCCAGTTCTGTATCTCTAATTGCCTACTAGAGACATGTGCTGAGTGTCATCACATCACCAAGTCCCCAGACTTAACAATTCCCCAGACAGAAGATGTCATCCCCTCAACCCTCCTCCAGCGTCACATACCAACCCATTTCCTCATGTCCCTTTTTTCCTTCACAGACATTGGGTCACCACAAAGTAATGAGTAAGACAGGAGGCCAGGAACACTGCAGAGATGTGGCCCCTCATGGTCAAGCCCCTCAACCACAGGCAGCAACTGCTTCCCTGACGCCCAGACTTCTAGTAATTGGATGAAAATGAAAAAGGCTAGTTTGGGCCAGTGTAAGTTTGGTACTCTGCTACCTGAACTCAAATGCATTCAAAACTGGTACACCAGTTCTGATCAATTTCAGAACCAGCATTCTTTCTGGGGTAGCTCACTATGATTAAAATAAACATTGATCATTAGAAACCTCATGAGTAAGTTCAAAGTCCAATTTTGTTTTATAGAGAGAATCTAGGAGATTTCCAGGCTGCTAAATTTAACTATAAATAATTGTATGGGATTTTTTTTCTTTACAAGTAAAGAGGTAGTAATGAATAAATTTTGATTAGACTAATACTTTTTTTTTTAAAGGCAGCAGAATCACAGCTACAATAGGTTAGGGATTTTCTAGTCTGTCACAGTGGTTTGTTAGGATTGAGGCTAAACCCCTTTTGTAAACCCAGGGATTACTAATCGGCCCTTGTTTTCCCAGCCCTGGTGGTTAACTGCTCATTTGGCAATATGCCAACATGGTTAATCATGGTCCTGGCTTCCTAAATCTCCATGTTTTTAACAAGAGCCTTCATTTCCTGGGCTAAGCTGCTCCAAAGTGTTTGATAACTGAGGCGTAAAGAATGAGTTTTCAGAGAGATGAGATATTTCCTGACCAGGTGGCTGGAAAAGTGTAGCTGTCAGTCCTATCTCATGTGTTCTTGTCGTCAGATTTTGACTACAAAAAGAAGGCCTCACTGAGTTATAGGATGGGAAAATGGAAGCTTCCTGTTTTCCCAGTCATTTATAGCAGCAGTTGTCAAACCTTGTTTCAGGTGAGTCCATCAATATTGGCAGTTGCTGATGCCAATGCAGGCCGGAGAAATGGATTTCAAACGTTTGCATTAATCAAAAATCTTGATACTGTTCCCTTTGGTTAACCTAAAAGTAAGGAAATGTAAATTTATATTTTTAAATTTCCATTAATAAATACTGCTTTGTTAGTTTCATATATTAGAGTTCCTGTGAAGTTTTATTTTTTAAAAGGAGACCCTTCTATTTAAAAAGTTGAAAAATGCTGAGAGGTCAATGTGTTGGAGGCTGCTTGCCTGTTGAAATGCAGTATTCCCTGCCTGAGAAATTTTAAGGGCTAAATTGACATAAGAGCATTTAGCACAGTACTTGATACAAAGATTAGTAAAATATAGTGGGAGGGAGGGAGGAAAGAAGGAAGTTCGTTAATGAGTGACTTAGTTAAAAACAGGTATGCAATATATCTTTGGTTTACCCCTCCAGATTCACTTTTCACCCTTCTCCATCCTATTTTCTGTCTAGAGGCTGACCTATATGGACATATTCCCAGAGCTCCCTTGCCTTGGCTGGTAGAGAGCCCTAGTGAAAGCCTAGGAGACAGAATCGGGATGGGGGAAGGTCAGGGGAAGGTCAGGCAAGGTCTCCTTGCCTCCTTTGGTTTCTGATATCATTGCTCTCGCCTTGTCTCTTTGGGGCTGCGTGGTGTGATATTATGATTTATTACATATATGTACATGTACATATATAATATATATGTATTTGTATATACATATGTATATGTATATATTTTTTTGGTCTTCGGGAGGGAAGAGGAGCTGGAGATCGAATTCAGTCACCAATAGCCAATGATTTAATCAAGGCTGCCTGTGTAACAAAGCCTTAATAAAAACCCAAAATAAAAAGGTTTGGAGAATTTCCAGGTTGGTAAACCAGCACTCCACTTCCATGTGCCACTGAGCTGGGCCCCAAACTCCATGCGGACAGAAGCTCCCTGGTTTGATATCTCCTCTTACGCATCTCCTTATCTGGCTATTCATTTGCATCCTTTAATATGCTTTGTAATAAACCAGTTGTCTAGTGAGTAACCTGGTTTCCTGAGTTCTGTGAGCTGCTCTAGCAAAGTAATCAAACCCACGGAGGGGGTTGTGGGAACCTCGGATTTATAGTAGAAGCACAGGTAACAAACTAGACTTCTGATTAGCGTCTGAAGTGGGACGGTTTTGTGGGACTGAGCCTTACCTTGTGCAAACTGTCAGAATTGAGCTGAATTGTAGGGCACCCTGCTGGTGGTGAAGAATTGCTTGGGGAGTGGGGAGAATACTCACACATTGGAATCAGTACCAAAATCCTGCTGGTGGTAGCAGCTCCACTGCTAGTAACTCCAGGTTACTACATACTCTTTTTTGGTTCCCTTGTCCGGCCCGCATTTTTGAAACTAGACCTCTTGTAAATGAACTCTTGATGAATTATTCAACTAAGCGTTGAACCCCAGCTGATAGAGTGAGTGGCTGTGTATTCTCTGTCCGACCCTCCAAAAGTATTCTTCCTTCTCTACCAAGCCCCTTGCCATGTTCTACATCCCTGGAAACAGATCTCTGGAAACCTCCAATTGGGTTTGGCCAGTGGAAGCCGCCATCAGAAGACTGAAGGGCAAGAGGAAAGAGGGTGGGTGATTTAGCCCCTGTTGGGTTCTCGTTTGGCAATTGTGTTCTTCTACTTAAGACCAAAGCTGCTGCCAGCCAGCCTGTCTGCTGGGCTCACAGTTTACCAGGCCTGTCCCTTTGCCCTTCCAACTCTGGAAGGTAGCAGCTCCCCATGGTGGCTCATCCCTGAATGCTTCACCATTGCTTGTTGGTTCCCTTAACTCCAGCCTATTTTTGTGAAATAATCCTTTCATTAAACTCTCCTCAGTTATACTTAGTGTATGTCACCTCTTCCCTCCTAGGACCCTGACTGCATTTTAAAATCCACTGACTGGATAGTGAATTTTAATACTTGTGGCATTATATGCAGATTACGGTTCTATTCGCTGCCAGTGATTCATTTTTAAAGAAGTCTTAGTAAAGCTATGAGATTATTTAAATTCAGACAAGTAACAAAGATGGTGTTTTCCCTGTTTTGCCCTTTTATCACTCAACATAGTAAAGTTCACAGAGCAGAAAAAAACCAATTTATTAATTGGTTCTTTGTCCAGCCCAGGCAGGAAAGAAGCAAGATGACAGTACAGGGATGTGAAAAACTTGCAACTGAAGAATTCATAACATGGAGCAAACAGAGCAGTAAATCTTCAACTACAGAGTATTTATACTAAACGACATCTCATAGATTTACTCTCCAAAGGAAGTTAATAACATTTCGCTCTTGAAAATTTAGTAAGTCAACTACCTCTATGGATGAGCATGAGTTTCTCAGTTTAGACCTTGGAAGATATGGATGTGAGAAGTAAGAAGAAGTAACAGATCATCACCCCGTGGTCCATGATTCCTAAGATACTCCAAGTGAAAGCACTTGTTCTGTATCAAGCAACTTTTGAGAACATCAGCCTGTGTCTCCTGAGCACCATCACTTAACAAGTTAATGCAATGCAATGTTTACTGAGAGCCCACACTGTATGAGGCACCGTATGAGGTATTGTGGATACACAAATGAATGAGCGTGGCAGATGAATACACTGATGACTCCAAATCAAAGCAGACTATGATAACTACACAAACATATAAATATGAGCGACTAAGAAGTATGAAGTGGTCTTGTGCATCCTTTTATCTAACATTAATTCCTCAGGCTGCAGTTCAAGCCCAAGTCCATTTCATTTCTAAGAAGAGATGGATAGCAGCTATTCACTATCTGTCATGTAATTGCATCTTAAAGGGTAATTTAACGATGACTTCACCTCTTTGCTCTCAATCCTGCCTGCTAATCTGTCTTCATTATCCCAGTGTGAAGGTCCCAGGTCTTCTATATTACAAGCATATTTTGTTTGCATCCAGAAGATGCCAGAGAAGCATCCAGAGCTTTGAGTTGGAGGTGACCACATTTCAGGGTGAAGAGGAATAATGCCCAGAGTGCATTATTCCTCCCCATTGCAGGAATGCTCTTTCACCTATCAAGACACAGGAAATAGTAATATTTTTAGGCTCACATCAAACTAAATGGAACAGATTACTTGTGTCTGAAGCAAAGAGCCCAAGACTATAATTGTTCGACATCCTGCCTAGTTACCCTTAGGTCCAAGGGGTTCTGAGTAGCCCATTCACTACGATTCACTGAATCTCTGGTCTGAAGCATGAAGTCCAAACTGCTAAGGCTGGTGTGGCAGGTAACACATCCAGACAGCAGTCTGGATGGGGGCCTTGTTGTCTGCTTTTGTTCACTCTGCACACTGAACTCTTCACTGTCTGCCCAGTAAAGATATCTATGTACAAAACCACATCCAGAGGGGTTCTCTAACTTGGGAATGTATGAAGGTGGCAAAAGATGTTGACCAAAGCCATACTTTGAAGTGAGAACTCTATGACATTCAGCTAACTGCAAAGGCAATCTATAATGGGTTGTTCTATTTATCTCTAGTTGATCCTCACCAAGACACTGGTAATAACCTTTAACAGTATTCCTCTGTGTGCTTCTCACTGTTTGGTTCCTAGAGTGTCCGTGCTGAGATGCTCACTTTTTACCTCAGGTTGTTATAGCTTTGACAGATCATCGCTAGCTTCTGAACAGTAGCATCAGGAATAGTTGATCTCAGGTAAATCTGTCTCTGGACTTTCTGGGGTATGAAGTACCCCTGGAAGATTGCATTTTTTGGAGCTGTAATGGGGGAGGGGGTAGGAAAGAGTGGATTAAACTTCTTTTGGCTTGAAGGATTACCTCCTCTTTGGAGTAGGCTCTGAAAATTAAGTCCCCTGTTGCATTAATGCTAGGCTACCATGACATTTCCTGTGTAACACCATTACCCCTCTTAGTGATAAAAGTCCAGATGTTATTGCTAGACTTAATCACTTAGGCCAGGCCCTCACCAACTGGATATTGTTCATCTCTCCCTTTCTCTCTACTGCTTACCATGTATCCTGTTCTCTGGCCACAACCACATTCTTAATTCTTTCTGCAGATATTATTCCTTTTCGACCTTTGTGTTCTTTCTGTGAAAAATGAAAAAAACCTAAAGCTTCCCCAATTTGACTTCCTGGTAGACATCTACTCATCAAGATCTATGAATTCTTCCCCAGCTCCCTGGTGAAGTAAATTCATTCCCTCCTTTTATGCTCACCTTATAATGCACATATTTCCTTTTCCACAGTACTTATGATGAATTACAATTATAGTTATTTGTCTGTCTTCTCTCCTGCCCCCATGAGACTGTTGGTCCTTCAGGCTTGCAATGGTGTCTTATTCAGCTAGATATTCCCAATGCCCAGCACATACTAGGAATGGCGAAGATGCTCTCCAAATGTCAAATCAATGATTGTAGCACAGGCATGACTTCCAGCAATCCTGGTACAACTCTTCCCTTACTGGCAGGGGAAGAGAGTCTAGTGAAATAGAAACTTTAAATACATTCCCAAAATTTTGTGTCAAGGTTCTTAAAATTTCCACAAGAATCTGTGGCTGATTCCATGCCTGGATGTGCATGCATAGGTAATGTCATGTGATGATGATGATAGTTCTTTGCCAATAGATATTGTTTTCCTCTGTTTGGAACAGCTCTCTTATGCCCACCCCAAGCCAGCCACTTCCAAATATCTGAACTTCCTCGAATACGGTACTATATAATAACGGTCTTTACTGAACTGACTTCTCTCACTAACCTGCAAATCCATGAAAAGATGGTATGTTTCAGTATATTTACCACTGTATCATCAGTCTTACAGGATGCCTAAAGCAAAATCCATGCTAACTAGTTTTTTGAATGAGTGAATGAATGATGGAATGAATGAATGAAGTGACCTATCCTAGATGGCCTAGCTAGGGATCTTGAAGAGAAGGGTAACTAAAATTTACGCAATAGAGTTTCAATAATATAGATCCAGCTCCTTTGAAAGTTAGTAGAGCGAGGCAGGAGAGTAAGATAAATTTGGCAATACCCGAGAACCAAGTAAGAGAGAAGACATTAAGTTGGTGTAGATTATTGTAGCAAACCCTGAAAACATTTTCCATCCTGACTTTTATATACTTAAATGAAAGCTATTCTTACAATGATTTTAATGATTCATTTGTGTTGCATCACATACCTTAGGAGGCAGGAATGTTTTTACTGTTTTACTCATCAGAGTGTTTTCCCAAAGCAGCTTTTTGAGTGTAACAGAATCGCTTCGATGGTGTGATACTCAGTAGTTCACTGCGCCATGGTGATATTGCTGGAAGGGGAAAGGTTTTCTTACCGTTATGTCCCACAGAAGATGTTTGCCTTTCATTTGAGAGCAACCATTTCAGATTGTAAGGTTAAGGACAGACAATTCAGAGAAATAATACAAATGGGTGATGCATATAAGAAAAGTGTGCTCCTACCTAATTTTTGCCTATCAGGCAAAAATTAAAAGAATTTCTGATAAGTGGTGTTATAAATATTCATAATGTTACAAGATATGGGTAAATGGGCTCTCTCATACCCTATGTTGGGCAGACTATACAATGGTCAGGCTTTTTTGGGGGTGGAGGTTTGTTTGTTTGTTTGTTTGCAGACCAAGCTTGAAAATATAAAGATTTTATTAAAATGTAATGTGTATCTTCTTTCATCCAGCAATTCCACTATAAGAATCCATCCTACCGATGTACCCCTATAAGATGGCTTCATATAGGTATAACAATAGTGTTGCAACATTTTTTAAGGGAAGTCCTGTGACTTTGTGATGTAAAGAGCTCTTGGACACCTGAGTGACTCAGCAGGTTGAGTTCCTCTGACTCTTGATTGCAGCTCAGGTCATGATCCCAGAGTTGTGGAATTGAGCCCACCAACAGGCTCCACGTGGAGCCTGCTTGAGATTCTCTCTCTTTCGCAAATAAAGTTAAAAATAATAATAAATTTAAAAAAGAAATACAACTTTAAAAATAAATAAAATATATGTAAAGAGCTCTGTACATACAGGTTTGGCCAAAGATAAGAGCATTAGAAGTCCTACTAAGAAGTGCAGGCTTTTGCCTGAGGGCTATGGGGAGCCACAGGAGTTTTAGGGAGCATAATCTGTAGAAAGAGGAACGACCTTCTGGACAGCTTTAGCACTATCTTACATCCAAAAGAAATAGCATTGACATCGCCAAATTATTGACTGCATTGAAAATCTCAATTGAAACTTCCCAAATAGGTATCCAAGTGAATTCCACTTGTCATACACAGCTAAACATCTTTAAATTCTTTCCCTCTAGGGGCACCTGGGTGGCTCAGTCAGTAAGCATCCGACTTCGGCTCAGGTCATGATCTCACGGTTCATGGGTTCGAGCCCCACGTCGGGCTCTGTGCTGACAGCTCAGAGCCTGGATCCTGCTTCAGATTCTGTATCTCCCTCTCTCTGACCCTCCCCTGTTCATGCAGTCTCTCTCTCTCTCTCTCTCTCAGAAATAAATAAAACATAAAAAATTAAAAAAATAAATTCTTTTCCCTCTATAGCTTTCTCATATCTCAACTTACAGCAACACCAATACCTCCACACTTTTCCTCTCATTCTCACACAACTGTCCCATATTCTTCTGAATTCATTCTACAACTAAAAATTCCAAATGTGTATAAGGTTTTTTTTTTTACTTTTAAAATAATCCTTTTTACTTTACACGTATCCATTCGGTTTATCATGATGATAAATATAATCAATGGTATTTTTTAGTGCAGTGATTTCTTTCTCCCCCTTGGTCTTTCCTTTGTTGTCTATTTTCACCTTCTGTAGTGGTTGTCTATTGTGTAAGAAATTATCACAAACTCAGGGGCTTAAAGTAACACTTAGCTACTATCTCCGAGCTTCCTTGGCCCAGGAGTCTGGGCGTGACTTAGTGGGATCTTCTACTTTGGGTCTCACAGGGCTGCAGTCAAGGTGTCTTTGGAGGGGTCAAGGTCTCATTCCAGATTCAGGTTCCCCTCCTAAGCTCCTGTGATTGTTGGCAAAGCCCCTTTCCTGTGGCTGTAGAACTCATGGTGACCAGCTTCTGCAAGGGTGGCAGGAGAAATAGTCTCTGCTGCTTCCCCCATCTCCGATCTCAGGGAAGCCCTAAGCCCTCTTTTTAAAGAATTGACTTGATCAAATCAGGCTCATCCAGGATAATAGCCTTTCTGATGAACTCAAAGTCAAATCTAATTACACCTTCAAAGATCCCTTTGCTTTTGCCACGTAACATAATCACAGGACTGCTATTCTGCAAGGTCCACAGGTTCTACTTACACTCAGGGGGAGAAGATTCTTTGCGTGGAAGTCATTGTTGCATAACACACCCTTCACCACCATCATTTCCTATTGCTGCTGTCACACGTTGCCACAATGCAGTAGTTTAAAACAGAAATTTGTTTGCTTACAGTTCTACAGGCCAGAAGCTGAAATGAGTCTTACGTGGCTGAAATCAAGATGTGAGCAGGGCTGATTCCCTTTGGAGGCTCCAGAGGAGAATCTGTTTCTTGCATTGTCCAGCTTCAGGTAGATACCAGCATTCCTTGGCTTGTGGCTTGTTGCTTGTGGCTCCATCATGGCAATGTCATTGTCAATATTAATGCCTTTTCCTCTTCTATTCTTCTGATCTCCTGCCTCCCTCTTATAATGACCCCTGTGGTGATACTGGATGACATTCTGGTGATAATCTAGGATAATTTTCCCACCATGAAGTCCATAACTTAATCACTCCTATGAAGTTCAGTTTGCCTCGTAAGGTAATATTCACAGGTTCTTAGGCATGGTAATGCTGGGGGACCATTAGCCTACCATACCTCCCCTTCCAACCATACTTATAAGTCCATGTTTTAATGCCTTATGTTATCTTTAGTTTTCCATGCTTATTTTACGTACACACATGCACGCGTGCGCATATATTTTCATATACACCTTCATGTACTAGAAGGTTTGGGTGGTCGTTTAATGGAAATCGTTTGTGTTATATACCATTTTCTTAATTTTTCTTTTCCCTTCAAAACCTCATGAAAATCCCTACATGTTATCTGATTTAGCTGTAATTTACTTTTTTTCGATTTGCAGTATAACTTCCCACACAACGGTTTTTCTATCCATGATTCAACCATTCTTTTAATGATAGTTGCTCCTTCTGTTTCCAGTTGTATTTTAATTGTTTTTGATTTTGTCATATACACAATCTTCAGTAAACATCCTTGTACATAGATATTTTCACATCCTCATTCCGTTATTGCCTCAGATAGGCGCCCAGGAGTGGAACTACTAAATAAAGACTATTTGTATTTATTATTTTAGTACATGCTGCCAGATTGATTTTCTGAAAGCCTGTAACCACTCACATTTTTACCACCAGTGTTTGAGTATCCTGTCCACTTCAACCCTGACAGCATGTATGATTAGTCTCTTTAACAGTTGCTAGTCTGATGCGTTACTTCAGATTTCCTACTTAACTAGTGTATAAACGGCTTTCCATTTGTGTTGTGTGTTCATAATTTGGATCTGCTCTTCTGTGAGTTGCTTCTTCTTAACATTTTCCCACCTAGCTGTTTGATTATTTCTTGTCAGTTTGTAAGAGCTCTGTGAATATCATTTTATTAGCTAAGGTAATGCCAGTTGTTGCAACACTCAAATTGTGGTTTAACACAAGAGAGGTTTATTGGCGATGGGATGGGGTGCTCTGATCCACAGCCATTCAGAGATGCAGGCTGATGAGGGCCCTGCCGTCTCCAGCAGTGGTTTCCTAAGTCACCTTGCCTGTCCTGCAAGGACATAGAGGAGGAGAGAACGGCTCACACACGGGAGGCTAGGCGTGGAGGAGTGCTCTCACTTCTGCTCATGTCTCTTTGGCTGGTACCTAGGCGCCTGGCCATACCCTACAGGAAGGCTGAGAAATGTAGTGTACATGGAAGCCCGTGGGGGCGGAGTGAGGAGTGGGTTCCAAAGGGGCACCAAGAAATCTTTAGGGATGACGAATATTTCTTTACCTTGATTGTGGCGATGATCTCACAGGTATTATACACAGGGCAAGATGCATCAAACTGTGCATTTTAAACAAGTGCGGCTGATTAAGCCTCAATCGTACCTCAATAAATAAAGCTGTAAGAATATAATAGAGGATAAAATATGTCCCTTGAAGAAAGGGAATCAGTTTTGTGAACAGCCAGCCAGTCTCTCTTATAGTTACATGTACTTATGAATATTTTCTAAATTTCCCATTTTTACTCAAACAGATCTTTTGGGGTGGGGGAAGTATCAAGAAGGTCTTGACAAGTGTCAAGAAGTGTCAAGAAGATAGCTTGGTCAAGAAGGTCTCCCTTGCCCTTAGATTATACTTCCAATTTTTTAGATTGTCTTACAAGATTCTTTTTTTTAATGGCTATTTATTTTTGAGAGAGAGACACAGGGAGAGGGACAGAACCCAAGCAGGGGACAGGCAGAGAAGAAGGGAAACACAGAATCCAAAGTAGGCTCAAGGCTCTGAGCTGTCCACGCAGAGCCTGTGGCGGGGCTCGAACTCACAAACCGTGAGATCGTGACCTGAGCCAAAGTCGGACCCTTAACCTACNTCTTGCTGGTTGGATAAATTTCCTGCTCAGTCCCTTTTATTTTCCTGTGTTAATATGGGAATTCTAATATTCATTTATATCCTGTTAACAGGCACCTTCTCTACTCCGGTGCCCAGGATAAGACATCTTCTCTGCTCTCTGAAAACAAGCTACCAATTATCCCCACAGGATAAACTCCAAAATAGTTCTGAATGCACATGTGACCTCCTCTCCCCTCTGTCTTCCCCAGATGAGACCTTGGCAGTGCTAGTACTTGCCCTCCCCCACTCCAGTGTCCAGGACTTGCTGAGCTCATTCAGCGTTTTCCGTTACAATAAGAAAATGGCCTTTTTGCATCATGCTGCTTCTGTTCTAAAACCTCCTGTTTAACACTCAAATCACATATTCCCAGAGAATGTTTCATTATGTTAATCGCCAGTATTTATTGAATACTTGCTATATGTCAGGCACAGTTTAAGAAGCTGACTTATACTAGATCACTTAACTTTTACACCTTTATAAGGCAGGTACTATCATTATCCCTGCTTTACAGATGAAGAAACTGAGGCATAGAAAAAAATAAAGAATAATTTCACACAGCCGGAAAGGGGTAGAGCCAAAGATTCAAACCCAAAGGGTCATCCTGAGAGTTTATGCCTGTGGTCCAGGCACCAGCAGCAAAAGCATCACCTGGGAATTTGTTAGAAATGCAGAATCTCCAATCTCCCCGCAGACCTGCTGAACTGGAATCTGCATTTTAACATGATCCTCAGGTGATTTACATTAAAGTTAAGAAATGCTGTTCTCTGCCATAGTGGGAGTCAGTGAATTACATGGGATCTATATGCTCTGAATTCTGGCATGTCCATAAACACCGTCACCCACCTAGTTAAGTGAATGAGAACTTGACGAGAGGATTCTTGAACTGCTGTTTTGCATCCTAATTGTCTATGCAGCCAATGAGGGGTACTATGGGAGCTTATTCTTTTTCTTTTGTAGATATCTTTTTTTTTCTGTTCTAGAAACATATAAAATTTGTTTTAATCCTTAGAATTCAGGAATTTTAGCAGGATATGCCTAAATGTGTATGTTTTCTCATTAATCATTGCTGGAACTTGGTGAGCCCTTTCAATTTGCAGACTCAGATTTTCATTCATTGGAGGGAAATGTTCTTCTAATTTGTTTAATTATTGCCTCTCCTCCATCTGTTCCTTTAGCTCCTCTGGAGCACCTATTATTATTATTTGCTAGTTAGGTGCCCTTGATACACCCTCCAAGTCTCTTACTCTTTCCTAACGGTTTTCCTCTCTATAATTTTTGCTCTGTGTTTCGAAATGACTCTACAGTTTGATTTGCCAGACCATCAGTAACTCTCCTCCAGCTTGTCTAGCAGAGTGTGTGGATGGGAAATCATGTTTTTAGCCCCAGAAAGTCTGTGTATGTAAGCACACGCACACACAATTTACTTGCATCTCCTTAAGTGTTCTTTCTTTGGTCAAATTTCCAGCTGTCTCTTCCAGAAGCTTGACTTTAGTGGATGTGTTCTGGTTGACCTGAGCGACTTTCTTCTCTCTGACGGCTAGACCACCTTGGAGGTGTGTCCGTTGCTCTTGTTCACTCTCTGAAGGTCCTGTCTGGTTGCTGGAGGGGTCTTCAGGGCAGCGCCTCTGCAAGTGGTGGAAAATGGAGCAGACTTTTCTCCTGTGAGGCTACAGTATAGAAGGCCCCTCATGGACCACCGGAGGAACTTTGTTTGCTCCCCAGAGTCCTACACTCTCCTAGCCTCCAGAGGAAAGAGGACTTTGCCTACTGGGTCAGTTTCCTTTGGGTCTCGGGAACCAAAGAAATGTGACACACTTATATATGACCAAAGTCACTGACCCCATTGGCCACAGACCTCTGAAGCCAAAGACTTTGCAGGATTCCTTGCTTTGCACAAAGCTCCCAGGGATGGAGATTGTGAGGAGAAAGGATTCTCCAGCTGGCTTCCCCTGTCCACAATATACAAAATTATCTTTGCTGGAATTTTTACAGAACCTAGAGTCTCCTAAACCTGTTTGTCTCAGGAGAGGCAGACAGATTGCAGTTAAGAGTAGAGAAGAAAGGAGCCACACCCTCTTCCTTCAGCTTCTCGTAATCCCGTTAGTGCTCATCTTTGCCACGTTGTTCATGGCAAAAATACTTGAAATAACCAACCAAAAGGAAAATGACTAAATAGACTACAGTACCTCCATACATAAAATGCTGTCTCTAAAGGGAGTATGTAAAATGATGCTCATGATGCATAGTACAAAGGGAGAAACAGAAGCTTTAGAATGTAATGAATTCTATTATCCCATTTTAGAAATACTCTCTATGTACGTATATACACTAAGATTTTTTTATTTCAGGTAACAAAAGTTTGTTTTGTTTAGATTGAGCAAAAGATAAAATTGTGTTTTAGATAAGTACTGACATAGTTAATAAATTGGTGGCTAATGTTGGACCATTTAGATTCAGGAATGAGAGGGGCGCCTGGGTGGCTCAGTCGGTTAAGCATCTGACTTCGGCTCAGGTCATGATCTCACAGTTCGTGGGTTCGAGCCCCACGTTGGGCTCTGTGCTGACATACAGCTCAGAGCCTGGAGTCTGTTTCAGATTCTGTGTCTCCCTCTCTCTCTGATCCTTCCCTGCTCACACTGTCTCTCTCTCTCTCAGAAATAAATAAAACATTAAAAAAAATAAGATTCAGGAATGAGAAAGAAATGAACAAGGGCTGCATCTTCTCCTCGGTATACAGATAGATCTCTTCTACCATTGAAGTGGCCCAGCTGCTAACTCCCAGACTCCCTGATATCCATGGCACATAAATAATGTCATCGTCTTGGCTTAGATCACATGTCCATTCTGGGATCAATCAGCCTGTCCATGAAGGGTAGAAAATGTGTAGAATATTCCACAGACCCACCTTTCCATATCTGGAGTCATTCTCAAAGAAAAGAACACTACTGGAAGCCTAGCAATCACCACACAAGGATTCCAAAATGTTTTATATACAGATGCACGCACACACACCCATTCAGGCACCCACACACATGCACGTGAGCACGTGCGTGCACACATACACATACACACACACACACTCACAGATCTAAATACCGATCATACTGTTACTTCTAAAAGATAGGGATGGATATGTGGAAGGGATGGGAATGGTAGACTTTTTCTCTTTTTCTTCAAATACTTTAGTATTCTTAGAATTTTACAGTGAACACTAAAAGTGAATGAAAGGAAAAAGGAAGGAAGGCAAGCAGACAGGTAGGCTCTCCAGCTCTCCACTTGGCTTAGGTTTCTCATAGTTTGAAAGCTGATTTCAAGAGATGGGAAACTGACTCTGCTGTTTTTTCTAAAGTCTAGATTTAAAAATTTCAGAAAGTCACCTCTACTGTATTCATGGGTTAAAGTCAGTGATAAAGACAGATTCAAGAGGAAGGCAAATAAGTTCCCCCCTTGAGGAGAGAAGCAGCATGCACATACAGGAGGGGAAGAGTTCATGGTGGCCATGTTTGTGGACCAGCCACCATGCCCGTACAACATAGTGAGACTCTGTAGACAGTCTATAAATACTCTACATCGGTGATGTCACAGTTTTGGTTTCAATTCATGATAAGAGTGTCTTGCCTCCTTATGTCCTAGAAAACATCCCACACCTTCAGATTACCAGCTAGCAAATACCTCTGAACAAATCTAGAAAAATTAATTTTGATTTATTTTCTTGACTATACAAATTATAAACATTTGCAATATAAGAGTTTTTTAATAGAATGAATAAAAGTGAGAGATCCTTTTAGCATCCATTTTCTCCTTATCCCATTATTTATCCCACAATCTGCCCACTACCTTTTAGAAAAAACTTCACAAATACTGTTTTTTTCCCATTTACATTATACCCAGATTCCCCTATTTTAAAAAATTTTTGTAATGTTTTATTTATTTCTGAGAGAGAGAGAGCATGAGCAGGGGAGGGTCAGAGAGAGTGGAGACACAGAATCTGAAACAGGCTCCAGGCTCTGAGCTGGGGCTCGAACCCACGAACCGTGAGATCATGACCTGAGCCGAAGTCGAATGCTTAACCGACTGAGCCACCCAGGCGCCCCCAGATTCCCCTATTGTTAACCTCTTATATTAGTATGGTACATTTGTTATAATTAATGAAACAATAGTAGTGTGATTATTAAAGTCTGTATTTTATTTTGTTTTCTTTAGATTTTTTTAATGTTTATTTATTTTTGAGAGAGAGAGAAAGAAAGCGAGCATGCACAGGCAAGTAGGGGAGGGGCAGAGAGAGAGGGGAACAGAGGATCTGAAGCAGGCTCCACTCTGACAGCGAGAGAGCCTGAGGGCTCCTGTGTTTCTGTAACATACCCCCACCAATGGTTGTATTTTGTTTCTTTGAGCGCTTCCTTACTTTCTGGTACTTCAGGAAGCTCCAGGCTCTTCTTGTGTATTTCCTGTCCCAGTCTTAGAATTACCTATTTTTCTGAGAAGCCATGATCCCTTTTATTAAAGAATGGTGTCAGAAACAAAGATTCTGATGATGAATATTCTTTTCTAAAGTGCAAAGAGAAGTTCCCCAACCTAATCTGGTTCATCCCAGGCTGAGCCAGTGCCACTTGCCAATGTTGGTTAGCTGACCCTCAGCCGCCTGGCTTCTCGCACATATAAAATTTATAGGAGCATCTCCTCACCCTTTCTTCCCATCCAATGTGTATTTTTAAAACTTCTATTTGAAGAAATGTTATTTTAAAAGTTTAGGAGGTTACCTGAGTATAGTGAATTAATATGTAACTTTTGAGGAGACCTAAGTAAGATAGCAGGAAGAAAATTGGGATTACAGAAACCATTTACACTTTCTGTCAAATACATCATCAGCCTGCTTCAGGTTTCCTAGAGAAAGCAGATACAAATCCGTCCTACACGGCTCCTATGATTGTGTGGGGCAGTTTGACCTTTACATTAACATACAGATCCCTAGAATTAATCTGTTAATAACACTTAAAAATGTTACATTGAAAGTTAACCTAATAAAACAAAATCAAGCAGGAAAAAGTCTAAAGAATAGTTCTTAAAACCATGAGGGATCTAACATTAGTTTAGAAGTAGAAGTTCTAGGAGCACCTGGGTGGCTCAAGTCAATTAAGCCTCCAATCCTTGGTTTCTGCCCAGCTCATGAGCTCACGGTTCATGGGTTCATGGCCTGCATAAGGCTCGGCACTGACACATGGAGCCTTCTTTGAATCCTTTCTCTCCCTTTCCGTCAGCCCCTCTCCCACTCAAGCTGTCTCTGTCTCTCTGAAAATTAATTAATTAATTAATTAAAAGAAAAGAGGGGTAACTGGGCGGCTCAGTTGGGTAAGCACCCATCTTTGGCTTAGGTCATGATCTCACCATTCCCCAGTTTGAGCCCCGCATTGGGCTCTGTGCTGACAGCTCAGAGCCTGGAGCCTGTTTTGGATTCTGTGTCTCCCAATGTCTCTCCCCCTCCCTGACTCACACTCTGTCTCCCTGTCTCTCAAAAATAAATAAACATTAAACAATTTTTATAGTCAATAAAAAGAAGTTCTAACGCAGTGGCCTGTGCCCATCATCACATATGCCTTGGGGCCTCACCATCTAACACCCATAGGATGCAGAGAACCTTAGGGGACTTTTCCTGCAAAACCACCATAGACCTGTCATTTCTTATGTCAGTCACCATGACCTGATCTCTTCCTCTTGCTCCTATCAGGCAAACAGCCTTGGCTCTCTTTCCAGCTGATCAGGCCTGTCCTGTCACCCTCTTGTTTATTGTCCAGGTGGTAGAATCATCTTGCTTATGATTTGCCACATGGTCTCTTTTCCTTATTTTGACATGCCCTCAATTTCAACTTCCTTCATGGAGCTTAAGCAGATGAAATACAATTAGGGAATATATTCCCAGCAAGACTGTCTCATATTTTTCCTTGATTCAAGTTATAAAGGAAAGAAGCACAAAATGAAAATAGTATATCCTATCCTCAGTGAAAATGGGTTTTCTATCTTTTTTTTTTTAATGTTTTATTTATTTCTAGGAGAGAGAGAGAGAGTGAGCAGGGGAGGGTCAGAGAGAGAGGGAGACACAGACTGAAACAGGCTCCAGGCTCTGAGCTGGCTGTCAGCACAGAGCCTGATGCGGGGCCCGAACCGACGAACCGCGAGATCATGACCTAAGCGAAAGTCGGACGCTTAACCGACTAAGCCACCCAGACGCCCCTGGGTTTTCTATCTTATCAGGATGTGAACAGGTGGGATCATGTGCATGAAGGAAATTAAATGGGCTTCTAAAGTCAGTAGAACTACATTTGAATCCTGACCCAACCATTGACTGACTGTGTGATCTTGGGCAAATTACATACCTCTCTGAAGCCAATTTTTCTTATCTATAAAATTAGAATAATAACATCCTATCTCACATATGGCTACAAAGTTGATTATGTAAGTCATATAATAAATGCTGGTTCCTTTTCCCTTCTCCTTTCTAAGAAATTCTGTGTGGGAGAAAATTTTTTGCAAGTTACCCAACCTTTGGTACTTCCCTACAGCCAAGTATTTCTCATCTGTAGTAAGAGTCACAGAAGGATAAAAAGTATCTGTTTTATGGCTGAGGAAACTTTGATCCCCAGAGTACAGTGACTTGACCAAGGTCAAGCCACCAAAGACTAGCATGCTATTCGAGAAGTCTTCCAGTTCATTTATGGAGTACTTGCTGAAAATCTATCATGTATCACATACCATGCTAGGCACCAGAAATAGAAAACTGGAAAAGGTATAGACTTTAGAATCTTCTAAGAGAGATGAACACATTCAGCAAACCATAATATGATGTGATGTGGGCTAATATCCCTCCTGTAGAGGAAATATAAGAGCGCAGGGCTGCATCCATACCAGAATATGAATGTGAAAATCAATTGAAACAGATGCTTCAAGTTGAATCATAACGGAAGAGAAGTGACTTTTTAGAGTTTCTCCTTACCCTAAGGCTTCATTCATTCATCTACTCTTTCATCCAATAGGCATTTATAGAAGACCCAATGTGTGTATGACATTGTGCATGGAACCACGGATGTAGAGATGAACACAGTCAGACTGCTGCCTCATAACTCAGGAATTAAAGAAATGTAAGTTGACAGCTTTCTGGCCCTTTGATATGTATACATGTTAAAGAAATCTTAGGAATAATCTAAGCTTAAATGTAATGTGTTAATGCAGGTACTTAAAGAAAGTACTACAATGAAAATTTTATTATTTCTAATGCACGTCCGCATCATTGCAGTTAATTTTCAAATCTCAAATCTTTTCTTTGACCCTGAAATAGAAAGGACAAAGTTAGCATACACACATACATATATATGTGTCTATATGTATATGTATCTATATATGTGTGCGTGTAATATAGGTTATAATATATATTTATATACATATAAATCATTTTTTCACCAACTTGTACTAACTCAACTAGTTCACCACTGTTAAAAGGCAATCAGAAAGTTATCAAATTGATGTTGTAACAAAATCAATATCTATTAATGGGTTTTCTGGTTTGTTTTTCCTTGCATCTTCTAAACCATTTTCTCTTAAAATAAGCCAACTTCCCAAATCCGAGGGTGTTAGTGTCAGCACATAACAGAACTGATGGACTAATCAATTTTTTGCTTTTTAACATTATCTACAAGGCTTAGGTCAACATTATTTATTCATTTTTATTTGGAACCAGCTTTGTGGAACTTCACTGAAGGGATGCAAGATACTATTTTATTTCTATAAATATCTGCTGGTAGTGGGTATAGGATACAGGACAGAAGTGCTGCTTTCAAAGATTTATAATGACCTCAATGACAATACTTTAAAGAAAGGAAGTGGAGAGAATAATAAATACTCTATGGATGCCTTTCCTCCAAGCCTTGTTAAGGTCTTTCTTCCCCAAAACATCTCCAGTCTAGCACCCAGTCAGAAAGAAGCAGCCGTGTTCTTTCTCATAAATTCCCTTTTGCAATATCAAGAGATCGGTGATGGATGGTAAAACTGTCAAAACAATTTATGGTAGAAAAAAACTCCTTTTTAGAGCACAATGTCTCCATACAGTACTTCTGCAGCCTAATCTGAAATTATCCATTCAAGTCATGATGCCTACCTAGAGAATATCACAGCACACTCTAAGCATGGATTTTAGACCATCCAATTTTGATATAGGAAATGGTGTTTGTTAGACATAATGTCTTTTGCAGGGAAGGTTGATCACAGGAAAATCTTTCTTAAGTAAACGCTCCAAAGAATGGCAAAAATCGATTGCCTTGTGAAAAAGGTCTTTCCCTAAAGGTCAAATCCACTTTCATGATTAAGTGCAGAGTTATTTATATAGAGTACCTCAGAAGTAGTGAGGTATGCCATATCTCCTTCCCTCCCTCCACCCTTTATTTATAATGACAAAGTCACATGTGAAATCTGTCCATCTTTCTTTTTTAATTTTATTTTTAAGTCATCTCTATACACAATGTGGGGCTCAAACTGACAACCCTGAGACCAAGAGCCATGTGCTCTATTGACTGAGCCATCCAGAGACCCCTGAAATCCGTCACTCTTGAGGCTTATTTATAAATGCAAAATAATAAAACTGCTTTCAGATCAAACTCTATCAGAGATACTAGCACTACTGCAACAGAAGCATGAGTTACATCTCACTTAACATACTAGTATCTCTTACATTCTGTTCACCTCAGCGCACTCTAATACAATAGTACTTCCTACTGTGAAAAAAAGAGAAAAGGTGACATTCATATTATTGTCTCTTTTTTCTTCTTGCATCTTGAACTCTCTTCTTACTCTTGCAGTTTCTGGCTCACATGCATTCCACTGAATATCCGGAGTAGATCAGAAAACAACTCCGTGAAATACAGGACTAGGAAATACTTCATTGAGATGTAGGTACCTTGAAGTACTCCACTAATCATAACTGTTATTATAATTCTTTCATTCGTATTAGGGTAACAGAAAAGGGTTGAAGTAGAATACAGTTGGCATCCTTCTGTGCCAGTGAACAGCATTTGGAAAGATTCATGCCTTACCCAGCAAGGCCTCCTACTCTGATTACTTATAAACCTATCTTTGAAGAGAAACTGCTGCCACAGATCATATGGTCTTTACAGCTTTGATTTTTTGGCTCCAAAACCAACAAGATGTTTTTTCTCATACTGAACCATCTCCTCGTGCATCATAGCAAGCCAGCGTGATATGCTCGCTACTATGCTTTTATGATGTGAGCATGCAGAGGGATTATTTTAATTCCATTCTCAGAACCCTTCCACCCCTGAAACAATTAACAGAGAGCAATTGCTCAATGACTTTCTGTTTCTTTCAAATGATCAGGTATTGTCAGATGCCTGGCTGGCTCAGTTGGAAGAGCATGCGATTCTTGATTTCCGGGTCAAGAGTTCAAGCCCCGTGTTGAGTGCAGAGATTACTTAAAAAAAATCAACAACAACTCAAATGATCAGATTGGAATTCAAGTCAGCTGACACACCTGCTCTGTGCCAGATGGTCCCATGGAGCCCTCTGAGCAGAGCGCAAGAACTTTCCCACCCCAAGCCTGGGGCTCCATCCCTCTTTGAAACCCCATTCCTATTGCCTCAGCCTGGAGCCCTGACTAAGCCTCTCTTCTGTGTCTTTGCACTCGAGGCCACATCTCCTCTGACACTTTCCAGAGAGACTAGTGTCTTCTCACCCACCTGAGACTTTAAATTCTGTGGGAAGAGTAACCTACCCAGGCTGTCACCAGGTCACTCAAGAGCTCCTAACAAACTTTGAGGCCCCCTCATTCCTCCTTTCAACACACCCCTGTACTCCTTGCTCAGTATGCATCTGTAATTTCTTCCAGTCATCTCTATTCTGTCCCTGCTCTGTACTTCTCCTTCACACTTCTTTCCTACCTCCCTCTGCAACCCTGTTCCAGTGGAAAAAAATTCCCCCAATCCCCCATATCCTCATGGCTTCCCTAAAGATTCCATTCCTTATCCTTGAGACTGACCTCATTTTAAAGGATATTACTTGTCCCTCAGGCTGTAGCCTGGCTAATGGAGGCCTCCTGTCCTACAAGTCCCCCAGAATCTCTACACCATTCACTTCCACCCTCAGGGAAGATGGGTTCACCCCATCCCTTTGAGACTCTTGCCATTTGCCTTTGACCCTATTTACTGGCTTCGCCAGCTACCTTATCGCTATCCCTCTCAATGAAAGATGCTCCACCCCAATAGTTTTATTTTATCATGATAGGTATTTTCTTGTTTTTAAGTTTAATTATTTATTTTGAGAGAGAAAGAGAAACAGAGAGGAAGGGAGAGGTGGAGAGAGAGAAAAAGAGAGAAACCAAGCAGGCTCTGCACTCTCAGCACAGAGCCCGATGCAGGGCTCAAACTCATGAACAGTGAGATCATGACCTGGGCCAAAATCGAGAATCAGACACTTAAATGGACTGAGCCACCCACATGCCCCTTAAGTGTAGTCTTAATCCCCATCATCTATTTCACCCCTCCCCTTACCCACCTCCCCTCTGGGAACCATCAGTTTGTTTTCTGTAGTTAAGAGTCTGTTTCTTGGTTTGTTTTTCTCTCTCTTTTCTTTGCTCATTTGTTTTGTTTCTTAAATTCCACACATGAGTGAGATTATATAGTATTTGTCTAGCTGACTTACTTCAATTAGCAGTATACTTTCTAGCTTTAGCCATGTTGCAAATAGTAAGATTTCATTCTTTTTATGGCTGAGTAATATTCCATTGTATCTATATGCCACTTCTTTATCCGTTTGTCTACTGATGGAACTTGGACTGCTTCCATAATTTGACTATTTAAGTAATGCTGCTATAAACATAAGGGAGCATGTATCCCTTTGAATTAGAGTTTTTGTATTTTTTTGGATAAATACCCAGTAGTATGATTCCTGGATCATAGGATAGTTCTATTTTTAACTTTTTGGGGATTGCACCAGTTTGCATTCCCACCCAGAATGCAAAAGGGTTCCTTTTTCTCCACATTCTTGTCATCCGTTTCCTGTTTTTGATTTTAGCCATTCTGACAGGTGTAATGTGATATCTTATTGTACTCTTGATTTGCATATCCCTGATAATGAGCGATGTTGAGCATCTTTTCATTGTCTGTTGGCCATCTGGATGTCTTCTTCCGAGAAATGTCTTTTCATGTCTTCTGCCCATTTTTAAATTGGATTATTTGGTTTTGGGCTATTAAGTTTTGTCAGTTCTTTAAATATTCTGAATACTAACCCTTTATTGGATACATCATTGGCAAATATCTTCTCCCATTCAGTAAGCTGCCTTATAGTTTTGTTGATGGTTTCCTTTGCTGTGCAGAAGCTTTTTATTTTGATGTAGTCCCAATAGTTTATTTTTGCCTTACCTCTAGACATATCTAAAAAAAATGTTGCAATGGGGGTGCCTGTGTGGCTCAGTCGGTTAAGCATCCGACTTCAGCTCAGGTCATGACCTCACAGTTTGTGGGTTCAAGCCCCGCATCGGGTTCTGTGCTGACAGCTCGGAGCCTGGAGCCTGTCTTCAGATTCTGTGTCTCCTTCTCTCTTTGACCCTCCCCTGCTCATGCTGTGTCTATCTCTCTCTGAAAAAATAAATAAAACATTAAAAAAATGTTTTTAAATGTTTCAATGGCCAATGTCAGAGAAATTACGCCTGTGTTCTTTTCTAGGACTTTTATGGTTTTAGGTTGGACATTTAGATCTTTAATCCATTTTGAGTTTGCTTTTGTGTATAGTGTAAGAAAGTGGCCCAATCTCATTCTTTTGCTTATAGTTGTCTAGTTTTCCCAACAATGTTTGTTGAAGAGACGTCTTTTTCCCATTACATATTCTTGCATCCTTTCTTGAAGATGAATTGACCATATAACTGTGTGTTTATTTCTGGGTTTTCTATTTTGTTTCATTGATCTATGTGTCTATTTTTGTGCCAGTACTATACTGTTTTAATTATAACTGCTCTGTAATATAACTTGAAATCTGGAATTGTGATACTTCCAGCTTTGTTTCTCTTTCTCAAGATTGCTTTGGCTATTCAGGGTCTTTTGTGGTACCATACAAATTTTAAGATTATTTGTTCTAGTTCTGTGAAAAATGCTGTTGGCATTTTGATAGAGATTGTATTAAATCTGTAGATTGCTTTGGGTAGTATGAACATTTTAACAATATTTGTTTTTCCAATCCATGAGCATGGGATACCTTTCCATTCGTGTATCATCTTGAATTTCTTTCATCAGTGTTTTATAGTTTTCAGAGTACAGATCTTTCACTTCTTTTGTTAAATTTATTCCTAGGTGTTTTATTACTTTTGGTGCAGCTGTCAGTGAGATTGTTTTCTTAATTTCTCTTTGTGCTACTTTATTATTAATGTATGGAAATGCAACGAATTTCTGTATATTGACTGTGTATCCTGTGACTTTACTGCATTCATTTATCCATTCTAGTAGTTTTTTGGTAGAGTTGTTAGAGTTTTCTGTGTATAGTGTCATATCGCCTGCAAGTAGTGAGACTTTTACTTCTTCCTTACCAATTTGGATGGCTTTTATTTCTTTGTCTTGTCTAATTACTGTGGCTAGCACTTTCAGTCCTATGTTGAATAAGATGGTAAGAGTGGACATCCTTGTCTTATTCATGATCTTAGGGGGAAAGCTCTCAGTTTTTTCCTATTGAGCATGATGTTTGCTATTGGTTGTTCACATATAGCCTTTATTATGTTGAAGTATATTCCCTCCAAACTTACTTTGTTGAAGCTTTTATCATGAATGGATGCTGTACTTTTGTCAGATACTTTTTCTGCATCGTGAAATGATCATGTGTATCACATTGATCAATTTGTAAATATTGAACCACTCTTGCATCCCACTTTGACTGTGGTGAATGTTTTTTCCTTAATGTATTGTTAGATTCAGTTTGCTGGTATTTTGGTAAGGATTTTTGCATCTATGTCATCAGAATTATTGGCCTCTAATTCTCTTTTTCTGGTAGCAATTTTATCTGGTTTTGGTATCAGGGCAGTACTGGCCTTGTAGAATGAATTTGGAAGCTTTTCTTCATCTTATAATTATTGGAATAGCTTGAAAAGAACAGGTATTCACTGTTCTTTAAATATTTAGTATTCACCTGTGAAGCCGTCTGGTCCTAGATTTTTGTTTGTTGGAATTTTTTTTTTTTTATTACTGATTCAGTTTCATTACTGGTAATTGGTCTGTTCAAACTTTATATTTCTTCCTGATTCAGTTTTGGTAGGTTTTACATTTCTAGGAATTAATCCATTTGACTGACATAATTTTTGGTGACACATAATTTTTCATTAACTTTGACTTATAATTTTTTGTATTTCTATGGTGTCAAGGGGTTATTTCTCCTCTTTCACTTCTGATTTTATTTGAGTCTTCTCCCTCTCTCTTTTGTTTTCTTTTCTTTTTTTTTAATGAGTCTGGCTGTGAAAGTTTATGCATTTGTTAATCTTTTCAAGGAAGCAGCTCCTGGCTTTCTTGATCTAGTTTATTACTTTTTTGTTTCTATTTTATTTCTGCTCTAACCTTTATTATTTCCTTCCTTCTATTTATTTTAGGGTTTTTTATCCCTTCTTTTTCTAGATTTTTTAGGTGTAAGGTTAAGTTGTTTATTTGAGATTTTTCTTGCTTCTTGAAGTAGACCTCTCTTGCTATAAACTTTCTTCTTAGAACAGCTATTGCTGCATCCTCAAAATTTTGGGCCATTGTGTTTTCATTTTCATTTGTTACCATGTATATTTTTATTTTCTATTTTATTTCTTGGTTCACCTATTCATTTTTTGATAGGAAGTTACTTAACCTTCATGTATCTGTGTTCCTTACAAATTTTTTCTTGTGACTGATTTCCAGTTTCATAGCATTGTAGTTGGGAAAGATGCATGGTATGACTTTTGTCTTTTTGAGGCTTTTTTTTGTGGCCTGATATGTGATGTATTCTGGAGATGTTCCATGTGCACTTAAAAAAGAATGTGGGAGGGACACCTGGGTGGTTCAGTCGGTTGAGCATACAACTTTGGCTAGGGTCATGATCTCATGGTCTGTGGGTTCAAGCCCCACATCAAGCTCTGTGCTGACAGCTCAGAGCCTGGAGCCTACTTCTGATTCTGTGTCTCCCTCTCTCTCTCTGCACCTCCCCTACTTGCACTCTGTCTTTCTCTAAACAATCAATAAAAATTTAAAAAAAATATTTTAAAAGAATGTGGGTGCCTGACTGGCTCAGTTGGTAGAGCATGTGATTCTTTATATTGGGGTTGTGAGTTTGAGCCCCATGTTGGGAGTTTAGAATTTACTAAAAGAAAAGGATTAAGGGGAAAATGTGTATTCTGTTTTAAGATGGACTGTTCTGAATATATCTGTTAGATTCATCCAGTCCATTGTGTCATACAAAGCCATTTTTTCCTTATTAATTCCTATTTGGATTATCTATCCATTGATGTAAGTGAGGTGTTAAAGTCCCTTACTATTATTGTATTACTATTGATTACTTCCTTCATATTTGTTGTTAGCTGCTTTATGTATTTGATGCTTTCATGTTGAGTGCATAAATATTTACAATTGTTACCTCTTCTTGTTGGCGTGTTCCCTTTATAATTATGTAGTGTTCTTTTTTGTCTCAATTTTTCTTTTTCTTATTTTTTTAGAATTTTTATTAATTTTTTAAAATGTTTATTTATTTTTGAGAGAGAGAGAGGCAGAGCATGAGCAGGAGAGGGGCAGAGAAAGAGGGAGACACAGAATCCAAAGCAGACTCCAGGCTCTACACTCTCAGCAAAGAGCCCTACATGGGGCTTAAACTCACCAGTCATGAGATCATGACATAAGCCAAAGTTGGATGCTTAACCAACTGAGTCAGCCAGGCAACCCCCAGTTTTTCTTTTAACGTCTGTTTTGTTCAATACAAGTATTACTGCTCTGGCTTTCTTTTCACTTCCATTGGCATGATAAATGCTTTTCCATCCCTTTACTTTCAATCTGCATGTGTCTTTCAGTCTGAAATTAGTCTCTTATAGACAGCATATAGATGGGGCTTGTTTTTGTTTTTTTTTAACTATTCCATCACTATATGTCCTTTTATTGGAGCATTTAATCCATTTACACCCAAAGTAATTATTGATAAATTATGTATTTATTGCCATTTTGTTACTTGTTTCATGGTTGTTTCTACAGGTTTTCTCTGATTCTTTCTTCTCCTGCTCATTTCATGGTTTGTTGGCTTTCTTTAGTGATATGCTTAGATTCCTTTCTCTTTATTTTTAAAAACCTATTTATTTTGAGAAAGAGAGAGAGCATGAGTGCTTGAGTGAGCATGGCGAGGAGTGGTGCAGAGAGAGAGGGAGAGAGAATTCCAAGCAGGGTCCATGCTCAGCACAGAGCCTGATGTGGGGCTCAAACTCATGAATCACGAGATTATTACCTGAGCCTAAATCAAGAGTTGAATGCTTAACCAACTGAGCTCTCCAGGCACCCCCTTTTCTCTCTCTCTCTTTTTTTTTTTTTTTTTTGCATGTCTATTACAGTTTTTGATTTGTGGTTACCATTCGGTTGTTTATAACACCTTCTGTATGTAGCAGTCTGTACTAAGTTGATGGTTGCTTAAGGTTTAACCTATACTTTACTCTTCGCCCTACCATGTTTTAGGCATATGATGTCACACTTCACATCTTTTTGTGAATTTCTTGATTGATTTTTGTAGATACACTTAATTTTACTGCTTTTGTGCTTCCTACTTTTCTTCTACTATTTTCTTACTCCTACTCCTTACTTCTTACTCTTATAGTCTTTTCTTCCCACTCAAAGAGTACCCTGTAGCATTTCTTGTTCAGCTGGTTTTTACTGAAGAATTCCTTTAACTTTTGTATGTCTGGGAAACTCTTTATCTCTCTGTCCATTCTGAATGATAGTCTTGCTGGATAGAGTTTTCTTGGCTGCAGGGTTTGTTTGTTTGTTTTTTCCTTTCCTTTCAGCCCTTTGAATAAGTCATCAACTCCCTTCTGGCCTGCAAAATTTCTGACAGCCTTATGGGGTTTCCCTTGTATGTAACTTTTATCTTGATGATTTTAAAATCTTCTCTTTATCAGTACTTTTTGCCATTTTAACTACTATGTGTCTTGGTATGGACCTCCTTGGGTTGATTTTGTTGGGGGCTCTCTGGGCCTCCTGGATCTGGATCTGTTTCCTTTATCAGGTTTGGGAAGTTTTCAGCTATTATTTCTTCAAATAAATATTCTGCCCCCTTTCTCTTCTCCTTCTGGGATCCCTATAATTAGATGTTATTACACTTGAAAGTGTCACTGAGTTTCCTATGTCTGTTTCCATTTTTAAAATTTGTTTTTCTATTTCCTATTCAGAGTGATTGCTTTCCATTACTCTGTCTTCCAGGTCACTGACCCAATCATCTGCTTCCTCTAGTCTACTATTTATTCCATCTAGTGTCTTTTTAATTTCAGTTTTTGTGTTCTTCATCTCTGATTGGTTCTTTTTTATGTTTTCTATCCTTTGTTAAGGGCCTCACTGAAATCCTCCACTCAAGTCCAGTTAATATCTTTATGATCATTGCTTTAAATCCTCTATCAGGCATATTCTTTATCTCAGTTCCTTTTAGGTTTCTTGTTGTGATTTTGTCCTGTGACATATTCCTCTGTCTCCTCATTTTGTCTAACTCTCTGTGTCTATTTTTGAGGTTGGAATTTCAGTTATGTCTCCTTCTCTTGAAAGTAGTGGCCTTATGAAGAAGTCCTGTAGTTTCTTGCAGTTGCAGGGTCCCCTGTTCACCAGAACCTGGTGCTTCAGGGATGTCTCCTGTGTGGTGTTGCATGCGCCCTACTATTGTGTCTGTGCCACTTCTACCTTCAGCCCAGTCATCTGCAATGGCTCCCTTTGCCTGTTGTGGGCAGGGATTGGTCCATATGTTGTTAATGGGCCATCTGGGACCACCTTGGGGTTGAGTTGAGTCATACCTGCTGTTTGCCAGAGACGCAGTAGCACCAAACTAGAGGGTATTTTCCCTGTGTTGTCTGTCCCTTGAGAAGCTTTCATTGGTTTGTGGGGCCTACAGTCAGACCAGATGTCTGCCTCCAACCCACTACTGGACCACAGTTGGCTTGGTGTGTGTGGTCATCTCCCCCTCTCCCTGGGGCAGGAGTCACTTTGGAGTGGTGCTGGATCCTGTCAGCGCTGCTTGTACCCTACCAGTCTTGTGGCACTGCTTCAGATGGGCTCCAGCCAAGGGCATATTAGAGGGGGCATGTCTGCAGGAGAACACAGGGACAGGGTGCACTGTTAGCAAGCTAAATACCAAGTACTGACACCACAGTGGAATCTGCAGGTGTCCTTGTATTTATGCTGCAGGGTGAGGGAGGCAAATGGTGACTGCCAGCTTTTTTTTTTCCCCTGAAGAAGTCTCCCATGATCCCTGCCCCTTCAGCACACACTCTGAGGTTAATAAACAAATCTCCCTCCTGTATACCCCAGGCAATTTTCAAATTGCTGCTTCAGTGCTCTGTCTCTGTGGGGCTGTTTGTTGTGCTGTCTCTTTAAGGGCAGGGACTCAGTTTCTTTTTGGCCTCCCAGCTCTCCCACAGCTGAGCCCACTGATATTTAAAGTTACAGGTGTTAAGCCCTGCTGTTATAAGAACTCACAAAATTATGCCCTTCTGGTTTTCAAAGCCATATGTTATGAGTATTTGTCTTCCCTGTGTGGGCTTCCTGGTGTGATAGTCTGTTTCTCTCCCCTTATCGTGCCTCCAGGATCCCCTCCCTCCCATAGACAGTTGTGTGGGTCTGTTTAGTTCCCCAATGTGTCTCCGCCCTTCCTACCCCCCTCTCTAAATTAAGCTGTGGAGAGTCTGTTCTGCCAGTCTTCCGGTTGTTCTCTGGGTTATATACCTTGATTTGAGGGCTGTGTAGTTGTATCCATGGGATGAGATGAGATTAGGATTCCCCTACTCTGCCATCTTCCCACAAGTCCCTTCTGGAAATGTGTGTTTTAACAGTCTTCCATGTATCGCTTATCATCCAGAGCACCTAGAAAACACTGCTCAGACCCGTAAGCTCCATGAAGGCAGAGATAATTCCTATCCCTTTCATATTTGTATCCACTGAATGTAGGACTTTGCACAATGCCTGTGTGTGCTGACAGAAAGAAGACAGGAAGGAAGAGAGGGAATGATGCATGAAATGAACATGACTTTCATAGTGTAGTCAATTTACTGAGTTTGTGGTATAGCTTCTTGGAGTTCAATTAGCCAAATTCAATGCTAGAGAGATAATTTATCCATCCACATAAGTAACTCAGATGTGTTGCTAGTAGAGAATCTAATCAAGGTAATTAATTGAAGTCAGCTATTACTCTCACATTTGAGTAATGTGTAGAGCCCTTTAAAAAATGAAAACTCCTTGATGGGCCCCAGGGTTGATCTCCATTATTTTTATTATAATGTTTCTTGAATGTATATAAAACTGCATATAAATGCCTTATACTTATAGGTCTTATGTTATTATAAACCAAACAAACAAAGTTGCAAAACCAATAAAATTCAAGTTAACAGCATTAATTTGAAGTGGTGGGTGAAACTAAATTGCTTCTTCCCATGTAACCCTTCTACTGCCTGATACAGAACAGCCTCATTGTTTGGTCTGCCTTTGCTATGTTGTTGCATATATTGTATATGATTCAATCCTTCTGCCACTATCATTTATAGGGTGGCCTGCAGATGAAATAGCATATACTCATGTTCCCTTTAATTTTAGATTATCACAAAAATGAGACACATGAAAAAGTTTTCATAGAGGAATATCCTATCACAGAGAATACACCCATGGATTCCACTTTGAATGGCACTTCTATAGCCAAAGGACTGATTTGCTAACTTACACAGTGAAGACTTGCACTCATGGTCACTTACTGAACCTGAAGCTGCTAGACAGTCTTCTATTCCTATTCTATTCTGTCTTCTATTCTCAAGACCCAGAACAGTATGTGTCATCTGCCAATGTTTTAGCTGAATGAGGTGATTCTAGCTAGAGCAGAAATATCCAAAGTGTGAGAATGTTGGAGGGTGGGCAACCTCTGACCCAGACTCTGGCCCACAGGCCTGGTGGTGTCTGCATGCCTGGCTTGCTAGTTTCCTGACTCCCGCCCGGAAGAGTCTTTGGTTCCCTTGGCTGTGACTATACCATGTAGCCATCTGTGAGTGACTTGGTTTTCCCCAGGGACTTTGCTTCAAGAGGGAGAGGATGTGCTGACCAGCTCAGCCTCCTGGTAGTTTTGATTTTAAGTCAAATTAACAAATTGGCAGTCTGCCCTCCGTGTGTGTGTGTGTGTGTGTGTCTGTGTGTGTGTGTGTCTGTGTGTGTCTGTGTGTGTGTGTGTGTGTGTGTGTGTGTGTGAGAATCCCTGGAGAATTTAGCCAATGTGAATATAATTCTGAAGGCTTCACCACCTCTGGATGGCAATAGCTCTACTGCCAGCTATTGGAAGGCTTAAACAAAATAATGTTTGCAAAGTGTCTTTTATGCCTAAAGTAATCTCAGGGGGTGTGTTGTGGAGCCATCAGAGCCCCCATCTTATGCTAAAATACTCATTGAGGGAGAGATGGGGTCAGGGAAACAGGACTAGATTTGTGCCCATGTGTTACATAAATTTTAAGTAATAACTAAAGCATAAAGCATTTTTTGTTTATTAATTTATTTTGAGAGAGAAAGAGCACACAAGCAAGGGAGGGGCAGAGAGGGGGCAGAGGGAGAGAATCCCAAGCAAGCGCGCGCGCACACACACACACATAAATACATACACTCGAAGAAAATTAATCCCATTCTCTTGGATTCACTGTTGCTAAATCCCCCAAAATATTGTGTTACCAGTCATCTTGAATTGCCGTCTTTTAAGCTGAACCTGTTTTAGAGGCTGATGAAAATTGCTGGGAGATTATGGCTACCATTTACTCCAAAATCCATAGAGTCAGACAAAGACCATTCCTACAGGCAATGAACCTGAGCATATTTAGTATCCTATCTATAGGAAGTTGAATGGAAATAACAAAAGATAAAGAGGCCTTTGGAGTTCACCAACACAGTTCTGGAAATTCCTCATTATCTCTAAGGCCTGAAGCCAGCAATGGATCACTCCAGTAAGACCCATATTTTCTTTGTGGTCTCACTGACCCAGGGAACGAACATGTGATCATCAGAAACAGATACATGGGAAAATAATTAAGATACACTATAATAAGGACTCCAAGAGAGGTGAGAGCAAAGTGCTATGGTAGGAGGGTAGACAGAGGATTAAGGAATGTGAGTAAAAAGGCAGGACCCCAGTTAATATTTTTCCCATGTAATGTATGTTGCATGAGGTAACATCCTAGCCAGGTCTTAAAGGTTGAATAGGAGTTGGCTGAGCAGAAAAGAGCACTCAGAGGGGAGGAAGGGTTCAAGGAAAGGCTACCTCGATGTAAAAGTTTACACAATTCCGAAGGATGTTGGAGACAAAATATCAGAGTCATACAGATGAAAGGAACTTAGATATTACCTAATCCCACCCTCCAATTTTACAGGAGGACTAGAAAGGATAAAAAGACTACTCAACTTTTGAGGAACTGGGATTCCACATGTGATGCTATAAAGTGGCAAATAAGAGGAGAGAATCAAGCCTTTATCCTGCTTTTAATATACAAACCATACTTCAGGCATATCTATCAACCAATTGCAATATCTAGATCTTGGTTATTTAGATGTTCATTCAAACAAAGTATAAAAAAAAATCAGGGCAATTTGACTCTGACCCTAATATTTGCTAGTATTAAAAAAATTATTAAAATTTTTGGAGTGATACTGATATATGGTTATGTTTACAAGAAACAGTCTCATCTCTTCAAGACACATACTAAAATATTTAAAGATGAAATGATATGATATCTAATATTTGCTTTGAATAATCCAGTGTGGGACAAGAAAGGGCAATTTAGATGAAACAAGTTTGGCCATGAGTTTATAACTGCTGAAGCTGAGTACATAGGAGTTTATGAAACTATTTTCTCTGCTTTTGTAGATGTTTACAATTTTCCATTATAAAAAGCTAAGCAAACAAAAGCCCGCGTGACCGTCCGTTGGTCTGAAAGTTGGGACTGGATTCTTATCTTGTTCTAGGGCTCTTGCCTCTAGATCTTACTGTTGCCCAGTTTAAATTTTTTTGTTTATGTATTTATTTTGAGAGAGAGAGAATGGGAGTGACAGAGGGGCAGAAAGAGAGGGAGAGAGAGAATCCCAAAAGGCTCTGCACTAACAGTGCAGAGCTCAATGCAGGGTTCGAGCCCACAAACTTTGAGATCATGACCTAGGCCAAAATTAAGAGTCAGACACTTAACCAACTGAGCCACCTAGGCATGCACCCCCTTCCAGATTCTTATTTATAACTAAAGTAGTTGGATTGGGTAACCATTTTTCTCTGCTTGAAGAATAACAATGAAATAATAGTCAATATTGAGAATGTACATGGTCTTCAGCAAGTCCAGTCTTGCAAGTATCAACTCATTTAATCATCACCACAACCATCTAGGGTAGTTTGTTATTATCCCCATTTCACAGATGAGAAAAATGAGACACAAGTAATTCACTGAAGGCCTCCAGGTAGAAAATGGCTAGTAAATGTCTGGTTCTAGAATCAACGCACTTGACCAGCATGCATTGTGCTTCTCAGTGATGTGGACATGTGGAGAAAAAATCTACTGGCTTTAGTTATATGTTGTACTCCTCAGCTATTGCTGTGTAACAAATCGCCCCCAAAGCCTCATGGCCTAGAGCAGACTATGATATATCACATTTCTCTGGGTTGGCTGGCATTTCTGTGTTCCACCCTGTTCATGGCTGTTCATGAGGCTGTATTCAGTGGGAAGTGTCAGCTGGTCCTCTTCTTCATGACAGAATTTGAAAATCTCAGGGAGTTAGGACATTGATAAGTGGTGAGACCCTGTGGACTGGATTTTGTGCTTTTAAAAATAGTAATTTTAAGTTTACCAATGTTTATATGCAAATAGATTTAATTATTTTTAATTTTTGGGTGGGGATATAACAAAAGCAGGGTTTTTTTTAACTTATTTGTTTTTTAATTTACATCCAAGTTAGTTAGCATATAGTGCTATAGTGATTTCAGGAATAGATTCCAGTGATTCACCCCCTGTGTACATAACACCCAGTGCTCATCCCAACAGATCTCCTCCCTAAGGCTCCATCACCCATTTAGCCCATCCCGCCACCCGCAACCCCTCCAGCAACCTTCAGTTTGTTCTCTGTATTTAAGAGTCTCTTATGTTTTGTCCCCTTCTTTGTTTTAATATTATTTTCTTCCCTTCCCTTATGTTCATCTGCTTTGTATATTAAATTCCTCATATGAGTGAAGTCATATGATATTTGTGTTTCTCTGACTCATGTCGCTTAGCATAATACCCTCTAGTTCTATCCACATAGTTGCAAATGGCAAGATTTCATTCCTTTTGATTGCCTAGAAATACTCCACTGTGTATATAGGCCACATCTTCTTTATCCACTCATCCATCATTGGACATTTGGCCTCTTTCCATACTTTGGCTACTGTTGATAGTGCTGCTGTAAACATTGGAATGTCTGTGTCCCTTTGAAACAGCACTCCTGTATCCCTTGGATAAATACCTGCTAGTGCAATTGCTGGGTCGTAGGGTAGTTCTATTTTTAATTTTTTATATCCAAATAGATTTAAAAAGTATTTCTAAAAAGTTTACAATAAGCCTATGGCCCCTTAGGTATCCCTTCTCCCTCCAGCTCCCTGGAGGGAACTATCGTTCTTCCCACTTTGTTAGCCGTGTCTTGTCAGCTTTTAACATTTCTACCTTTTATCACTTTTACCACTTCCACCCTCTCTTGCTTGCCCATCAGCCCAGTAATATCGTGGATCTCTGTCTTTTATTGGGGCTACATGCATGGCTTTCGTTTGTATTGTACTGAGATTGCACTTACTTTCTTGAACTTTTTTTCCCCTGGAATTTAAAAATGAGTTCTTTTACACTTACTGGAGTTAAAAAAAAAAAAAAATAGTTGATGTCTTCCTACACACTGTAACTGCTTTATAAAATACCCCTCAGTAACTGTTTTCTACACAAATCTGTCAGAAAATGTGTCATTCCTCCTCTTCTACTTTGTTTGGTTTTGGGATTCATTGAAGAAATTCTTCCAGAAGCCCTCTGCTGTGCTCTATGCCACACTGATTACTCTTTCTGTCTTTTCCCAGCTGCAGGCTTGGGGCCTCACAGGCCAGTATCTTGGGAATTGTCTTTGCTTCTCTGTTGCATTTCCTGTTTCCTGGGTCTCTTCTTCTTAGTTTCTTTCCTTATTGCACTGCGGTGGGGGGAGGGGGCTGTCTGTGGGGAGGAGATGGTGTGTTACTCCAATAATACTCTGGAGAAAGGGTGAACAAAGAAATTTTTGTTTTTTAAAACCCTGTAAGCCTAAAAAAAAAATCTTTATTTAATCCCTTTATTTGATGGATAGTCTGGGTGCAGAATTGGAGGTAGAAAATTATTTTCCCCTTGGTCATTTGAAGGCATCGCTTTACTCTGTGAGTTTCTCTTCTTGCTATTGAGAAGACCGATAATGTCCAATTCCTGAACCTTGGATGTGGGCTTCCTTTCTTTTTCAGAATCATTTCTTTATTCCAGTTTACCGCAATTTCACAATAATGCATATCAGTAAAGGTCTTTTCTCGTTCATTGTGCTGAATGCACGGATGGGTCTTTTCTAGTCCTTAAATCTAGGAAACTTGTTCTCTTCTCTTGATAACATTTCCCCCCCCCCCATCCCTTTTTTCTTTTCTCCCTTTCTGGAATTCCTATTGGTTAAATATTTGGTGCTATCTGATGATCTTTGAATGACCTTATCTTCTCTTTTTGGTTGCTCTACTCAATGTGGCCATTTTCTGGGAGATTTCCTAGACTTCATCTTTCAAATCATATATTAACTTTTTCATTTTGATTAAATATACTTTTAATTTATCAGAGATTTTTATTTTCTGATTCCTCCTTTTGTGGTCTGCTCTTCTTATTTTATGGAAGTTATTTCTTGTATCTCTCTAAGAATATTAATTATATTTACTTTCGAGTTTTCTTCTGTTTCCTTGAGTTTCCTCTGGGTTTTTTCTTTTTCTTTTTCTTTTCCTTTTTTTATTTGTTTGTTGGTTGGTTTGGTTTGGTTTGGTTTGATTTGGTCTTTGCCCTTACAACTGTCTGGTGATCCTTGGCTCCGTTTATGTTGAAAGTCAAACAGTGGGGCGCCTGGGTGGCTTAGTCGGTTAAGTGTCCGACTTTCGCTTAGGTCATGATCTCGCGGTTTGTGGGTTCGAGCCTCGCGTGGGGCTCTGTGCTGACTGCCAGCTCAGAGCCTGGAGCCTGTTTCAGTCTGTGACTCTCTCTCTCTCTGACCCTCCCCTGCTCGCGCTTTTTCCCTCTCTCCTAGAAATAAATAAAACATTAAAAAAAAAAAAAAAAGTCAAACAGTAAAAAGTGGGCTGGAACTTCTAGGTGCATGAGTGACAAATGACCACTGGTGAGCTTCCTATAAACAGGTGAGTAGGTGAGCTAGAATTTTCACTGGGAAACACCAAATATCAATAACTCTTCTAACTCTTTCCACCCTCAGCTACCTTGAATTCATGAGTCTTTCTGAGACTTGTGTGAGGCAAATAGGCCTGTTTCTCATCAGCACTAAGTCTGAATTTCCTGTTCTCTGTTAAGTAGTTTATGATTCTTCTAACTGCTTTCTCTATCCATATATTGTGATAGGAAAGGTGTTTTCTCTTTTAATAAAAAATGGAGTTGTTTAGTTTATTATTCTTTTTGTGGTTTTGGAATATTTTTTAGGAAGGAGAGTGAGTAGGAGTAACATCTTTATATCATCACCTAGGACTGGACTTTATTTTAATTAATTTATTTATTTAGTTAGTTATTTGGACTAGATTTTAGAGAAATTTTTATGATGATTATAAGATAGGAAAGAGACTGTGAGTATGGTAGACAGAATTCTCAAGGTTTCCTCTTGAAATTCTGGTCTTGTTTATCAATCAAACACGGATGTGAGGATTGCTATGAAGAACTTTACAAATGGAATTAAGGCTACTAATAGGGAGATCATCTTGGATTTTCCAGAAAGGTCCAAGTGATTAAACTCAGAAAAAGGCAGAAGAAAAGGAGGTAAGATGAGGTGGAATGAGAAGTCAGAGAGATCTGAAGTTTGAGAAGGGCTTGATCTGCAATTGTTGGCTTTGGAGATATAGGGGACCATGAGCCGTGTATGTGATCAGCCTCTGGAAGATAGAAACAAACCCTGGTCCCTTCTATAGCTCTGGCACCAAATACTCCACCAATCGGGCCAGAACTAGATTCTCCCCCCAGAGCTTCCCCCTAAGTGCCCAGGCCACTGACACTTCCATTTTAGCTTGGCACACATCAGAGCACCAAGCCAAGCTCACTGTATTTCTGACCTAAAGATAATAAGTGGTGGCTTTAAAAAGTTGAGCTATTTGTGGTAACTTGTTACGGCAACAATAGAAAACAAATACAGGGAGACTTCTTCAGTGTGTGAGAGAAGCAGAGAGAAAGATGGGGAATGGAACATTAGGAACTTTAGTTATGCATTGTGAATGGAGAAGCCCTCAGGCATTCCTGAGAAGATTTCACTCAACAGGAAATGGAGCCATAAAAATCCTGAGCTCTGTGAATTTCAGCCTTTAATGAAGAGAGTGGAAATTATTACCAAAAAGAGAGCGTCACATTGTTTCAACATGTGTTGGAGAGTTTTGTGGTAACTGAAGGACCCTTCTCATTATTCCTGCCCTGTGTATCCCTCTCCACATTGGCTGTGGGCTTGGCCATGTGACCTCATCTGGCCAGTGATACGCCAGCACACATGACATAACCGTAGACTTGATAAGCTCGTGTGCTCTGGGGTTTGCCTCTTTGGAACGCTGTTGACAGCCTGTGAGGAAACCTGCTGCTGGGGATGGGGGGGAGGGGAAGCCTGGGAGGCTGGAGATTTATTATAAACTCTTTAAAATTAATTGTCCTCATCTATCTGCATGCATGCAAACATTGCTAAATTTTAAAGTTAATATTTGAAGAAGCACCAAATCCAGTGCGTAGGGCCTCTTCTCTCATCAGAGATTTCCAGCTCTGCCCATTATCTCCATTATCATCACAAAAGACCCAGACGCCTTAAGAAGCACTGGCAGGATTGAGAAAGAGGGGGAAGGAATTACTGCATGCATATTAATTTCTCTTCTTTTATCCTGTCTCATAAGTAAAAAAATCATTTTCGTTGTGGTTGAGTGGGTGGTAGTGGTTCACTTCTCCACGTCTAATTTCATAAATATGTGCTTCAATTAGCTTTTGCAAATGAAATAACTAAGTCCTCATTCAATTTTCTATTTTAGAAGGACCATTAATCTGGAAAACAAATAAAAATAAATTAATTTTTAATGGCGAACGTATATTTTTTCAAAATGAGACTTATAACACTAATATAGCTTTGAATAGAAACTATAAGACCCCAAACTCCTGTTTTTTCTCTTACTGGGCTGATTCTTTCATGCCTATCTAAGGGTCAAAGGCAAGCATAGTCAGAGAACCATTCAAGAAGTGTATGTGGGTTGTTTTTTTTTTTTCACCTGCTGTCTTTTGTTTTTAATACTGAGAACAATCTAATCTTCCCTAAGCAGTTTGACTCAAGAATTCTATCTTTTCCAGCAGCCACTATTAATAGGAAGAAGCTAGACAAAGATTTCAGAAATCAAAGAACAATAAAACTTCATTTAATGGGAATGTTCAGGGGACGAGTCATTCCGGTTAATTAAATTTTCTGGTTAACTAAAAATTAACCCGACACCCTTTGTTCAAATCTTTCCATAGAAAAATCTTTCTAAAATGCATTAGCCTCTTTAATGCCTTAGGAAGTGTAGAGTGGTAAATGTAATTGAATCTTTGTTTGATGATCGAAGTCTTTGCCGTGCCCCAGAAAGATCATTATAAACATAAATACTCATTGTACTGTATGGTGGATGTAGACAGTCTAGGAGAGTGTGTTGAATGGATAATCAGCTCAAGATATAATCTAAAAGTGTGTGTGTGTGAGTGTGTGTGTGTCTGATATACATCACATGTATTTCATTTATGTCTGTGTACCTTTGCGCTTTTCTCTTGAAATCAGAAAGTAAAAAAATAGTCAAGGGTCCCAATTCATTGGTTTAAGTCCATTTTTTTGGTATGATCGTAATTAGACTTCTCAAGACCCACTTTAAAAGGAAGGAGGTATGTTACTCTACATTATATAAAGTTATGACATAGTTATAATTTTTCTTTAGGACCTTTTTGCCTTCACCTTCTTTGTTTTACCACATAAAAAGACAATGTAACAATATTACAGAGAGTGTAACAACACAATCATTTTCAGTTCTACCCTTACTGCCTAAGGGTCATCATATGCATATATGGTGTCTGCAAAGTTGTGATCATTGTATAATATAATTTAATATCTTTCATTATTCACTCTATCATACAAGAAATACTTCTAATGTTGCCACACAGTCTTCATAGTCATTTATTCATTAATTCAGCAAATATTTTTAGACTAAGATGTTCCAGCCACTGTCTTAGATGCTGGATACATAACAAAGAACAAAAAGGACAAAAGTCCCTACCCCTAGGAAGCTTACCTTATTATAGATTATCATTTTAAGTAGCTGTATAGTTCCCTTTTGCTTTTAATATATTTTTGTACTTATTCAGTGGCATCCTTTTGCCTTGGGGCCCTAGGCTCCTTATGCGGTCTCCATAATAGTCTCCATGAAAACTAGCTTGTAGGTTCTTGGGGTGTTGTAAACCCACTCACCTAAAGGTAAAAAAAAACAAAAACAAAAAACAATAGCAGAAACATAGCACTTGTAACACTACACCCTGCGCCAGGGTTAAGCACCTGCTCTAAGCCCTGTGTTACACATTCAGATAGCATGACAATCCTATGAAGTAGGTACTAGTAATAGCCCCATTTTTCAGAAGAGGAAATTGAGGCAGAGTCGGGCAAAGATAGGAAACAATATATTTGGAGGACATTGAAGCAATCGCTCTAATAGTAATAATGGAACTTAATGGAACCTGTGTCATTAAGTGCCAGGTGTTGTTCTGAGCTTATTAACTCGTTTAATCCTTGCAGTTCCAATTGAAAAATGTGGAAACTGAGGAATACACTCATAAGTATGCTGTCAAAAGGCACACAGCTAGTAAAGGACAGAATGGGGTTTGAACCCTGGCAGTCTCGCAGAGTAGATACTCTCTGTGATAGCCTCTCACCAACTGGTATTTTGACATCTTATTCTCCCAAAGGGTATGTGTATTATAAGAGTAGAAAGGGGAAGCTATTGTATCCCTAATGTGTAACCTCTGAAGCAGGAAATCATGATCCTTCTCCACTGACAGTACCATTTGGACTCTGCTATTTTCACCCCAAGGACAATTTGACCCGATCACTAGCAAACATTGGACTCGTGTGAAATAATCAACTGAAAATTGCTAATGCTGCTCCAAAGTAAGATTTATTACAAAGCACGAAGCTTGTGGAGGAATGATATCTTCTTGGTGATACAGAAAACTGAAAAATGTTGAAAATTAGACTCATAGAAATTATCCATATAACATAAAACTCCAGACTTTAGACCTTTTTTTTTTAACATTTATTCATTTTTGAGACAGAGAGACAGAGCATGAGTGGGGGAGGGGAAGAGAGAGAGGGAGACACAGAATCCAAAGCAGGCTCCAGGATCTCAGCTGACAGCACAGAGCCCAACGTGGAGCTCAAACTCACAGACTTGTGAGATCATGACCTGAGCCGAAGTCGGACTCTTAACCAACTGAGCCACCCAGGTACCCCCAGACTTTAGACCTTCTTAATAACGTTTGGATCTGTTCAATTTGACTCAGATAAAATTGGAATTAGTAAAAAATGAGGGCAACAAAAGAAAACCCAAAGTAGTAAAAACATAATCCATGAAGTTTGATATAGACAAAACCTTGAATGGTGAATCAAACTTCAGTCGGAAACTTTACATCAAGGACCCCAATGAAAACAGTTGCAGTAAAATAGAAATGGGAGTATAAAACAAAAATGGAAATGGTCTCACTACAGTGTATAGGCAGTTAATCAAGGATTTAAATGACCATAATGGCATTTGCCAGGAAATGTGGATCAGTTCTTTGAAGATGAAAATTCATTAATGTGAATGTCGTTCTGGTGACAGTATCTTATTCATACATACTGGGACAAAACATTCTCAGTGTCAAATAGTGGAACCAATCATTTTGTATTAAAAATACCATGTTACAGATAGGGCTGAACTTGTTGGTATCTGCCCAGAATCTGTCACATCTTTTTTGTGCAGGTATCCACTACCAATAGCCTATGTTACACATCATTTTAAACCAGTTTAGCTCCTTTTTTTAATATTAATTTTTAAGTATGAGTAGGGGACAGGCAGAGAGGGGGAGAGGTACAGAGAGAGAGAGAGTAAGTGACAGAATCCCAAGCAGGCTGTCTCTGCCAATGCAGAGCCCAATGCACGGCTCAAACTCATGAACCGTGAGATCATGACCTGAGCCAAAGTCAGACGCTTAACCAACTGAGCCACCCAGGCGCCCCTAAATCAGTTTCATTCTTTTAAACATTCTCTAGAATTAGTTTGAACCTCAAACTGAATTTTGTATTTAGATTGAAAAGCAATCAACAAACATTCATCGATCATCTACTACCCACTTCAGCTTTGTTAGCTGCTGTGGGCATTCATCCAAGAAGACCTAATCCTTGATTTTAAGGAACACAAAAAAAATTGTAAAGTAGAGACACATGATGGCATGATCGAGAATACCAGAGAATATGTGATAGGTAACAAGCAGCAATTCAGAGATGTAAAACACCCTTTCTAAATACTGCTCACCCTGAAGCATGGGACTAGGCGTTCAGAAACTCCACACCCGAAAAACAAACAACCCAGTGAAGAAATGGGCAGAAGATATGAACAGACACTTCTCCAAAGAGGACATCCAGATGGCCAACAGACACATGAAACGATGCTCAGCATCCCTCCTCATCAGGGAAATACAAATCAAAACCACACTGAGATACCACCTCACGCCAGTCAGAGTGGCTAAAATGAGCAAATCAGAGAACTCTAGATGCTGGCGAGGATGTGGAGAAACGGGCACCCTCCTACACTGTTGGTGGGAATGTAAACTGGTACAGCCCCTCTGGAAAACAGTGTGGAGGTTCCTCAGGAAACTAACAATAGAACTCCCCTATGACCCAGCAATAGCACTGCTAGGAATTTACCCAAGGGATACAGAAATGCTGATGCATAGGAGCACATGTACCCCAATGTTCATAGCAGCACTCTCCACAATAGCTAAAACATGGAAAGAGCCTAAGTGTCCATCAACAGATGAATGGATCAAGAAGATGTGGTTTATCTATACCATGGAATACTACATGGCAATGAGAAAGAATGAAATCTGGCCATGTGTAGCAACATGGATGGACCTTGAGGGTGTTATGCTGAGCAAAATAAGTCAGGCAGAGAAGGACAAATATCATATGTTTGCACGTATAGGAGGATTAGGAGGAACTTGACGGAGGAACAAGGGGGAGAAGAAGGGCGGAAATGGTGGGGGAAAGGGAGAGAGGCAAACCATGAGAGACTCTTGAATGCTGACAAAAACTGAGGACTGATGGATGGGGGGGGAGGAGGGATGGGCATGGAGGAGGACACTTGTGGGGATGAGCCCTGGGTGTTATGTGGAAACTAATTTGACAATAAACTATTTGTAAAAATAATAAATAAAAGAAAAATAAGGAAATCATAAGAAAAAAAAGCCCACAATATGCGTGCTGAAGAGATCAATGTTTGGAACTGTTTGGTTTTGAAAATTGAACAAGATTTATATAATAGAGACAGAGGACATTGAGGATAAGGCAAAAAAACAGGACCTGAATTAAATGCTTCCTTCTCCGTGCTCTCAGAGCACTTGGTCTTTTACAGCAGCTTTCCCATTGCATTGTAAATACTTATGCAGATAGCTGTCTCTTCTACTGGACCCACTTTGAGGGGCGGAACTGTTTCGTACTAATCTTTGGCACCTCCTCATGCATCCCCAATACCTATTTCATAATGGTTACTCTGTAATATTTAAGAAACAAATTAATGAAAAATGGAATGAGTGAATAAAAATAGGAAAGCCCAGAGGGTACTCAGGGATTAGTGAGTTAACTAGTTTGGGGTAGGAGTGGAACTAATCCGGAGGCTGCTGCCTGTCAGTCCACACTGGACTTTGCTCCGCAGATAATGGAGGCACGTGGTAGATTTTTGGCATGGTAATTATGAAGTGTTGAAGTGACCCTGGTGACAGCAACAGCAACCCTTTATTGACTGGACTAAGTGCTTTGCATGTGTTCCCTTGTTTAACCCTCATCATTCTGAGGATTAGGTGATATTAACTCCATTTGTGTTGACTGTATCTCTGAGAGGCTAAGGAAATTACTTAGAATCGCACAGTCAGCAGATGGCCTCGCCACGGCTTGAGCCCTGGTGTATTTTGCTGCAATTCCCATGCCTCCCACTAGCCACAGGGCTCCCTCAGGGACTCTGGTGATGACAGGAGGCATGGAGAGGACAATGCCTGGACCATTTGCGCTCTTACGTTTAGGTCTCTGAAATATGAAAATGCAGATCTCTCATTGTGTGAATCAAGCAGAGATTTACTGTTGAAAAGAGATAAGCCTTCCAAGCCTAGAGTCTCTCCTCAGACGAATTCTTCAAACACAGGAACAGAAAGAGAAATGCTCTGTTACCATGAGATCAAGTCTGACTTCATCTCTGTCTACAATGTATTATTCTCAATCAGATAACTCAAAGAGGTGTCAGGTTTTGCTTGATGAACTTAAAAGGAAAATTTCTGTTCCCTATCCTCTTCTGACTTTATCTAATTATCCGAATATTTGCATTTAGTATTTGACATGCTAACATCTACTGTTGGGGGTTCATGATAGTAAACCCATAAATTCTTTCCATCTTTAGAAAAATAGTTCACTGTGAATTAATTTTGACTCATTTCAATAGCGGTGATGATACTACATTCATTTGCTATTCCAGTAGCTATTACCTGCATCTTGACACAAATTGCTTTATAATTCAGTCTTTACTTTTTAGTTGCCTGAAATAATATCCTCAGTAGGTAAGGCCTTTCATCAAGAAATTGCTCCCAAGTACTCTGTGTTCTAATGCCACCTTATTTTCTTCAGAGCATAATTTTAGTGGACTCATGGAAGATTTGAATTGAAATCCAATGTCTGTCTACTGCTGAAGTACCAGAAGCAATAAATGGCTCCTTTTTTGTAGATGATTAAATAACAAAGTGCAGCTTAGGCGTCTCATAATCACCAAGCCCAAATCATGCTATTGAATGAATTCTCCAACTGTGGCAGAAATCTTTCTAATACACAGGAGGAAAGGAGATGAAAGAAACCAGCCTTTCAAAGCTTTGTGCCAAGGAAGGACCGTGACTGTTATCTTCCTGGGTGATCATTGACATCGCATCAAGGTTGAATTACTGGCTTAGCTGAATGGGTCTGGGACGATGAATCTAAAATCAAACGCCAGTTGAAGAGCACAATCTTATGAAGAAAGGCAGTGGTTGCAATTGAAGAATCATATGTGAGGGGATATGAGTTCGGTTTATTCAGAAATGAGAGTGACTGAATCTTCTAGTCACTTGGTGATCAATACATATTCTAGAAAAAACTGTGGCATTTCAGATGACTTCCAGCCTGAGGATTAGGGAGAACTCTCTTCTCACTTAATTTGACCTTCTCATTTCACCTTTGCTAATGGAAACCTGACTCTAATTGTCGGCAACATTTGGGGCTAATACTTCCTACCCATCTTTCCTATATTGAGAAAAACTGTTTTTTCCTTTAAAAAGTTAAATAATAAAGTTATGGATAATCCTCATTGAATATTCATTTTTGTGGCGCTTAAATTGTGACTCGGAGCGTTTCATGTAGGACTAATCACATCTGGAGTTGTTGAGTTTGAGAGTGTTTGAATCCTGTGCTCGCTTCGGCAGCACGTATACTGAAAGCGTTTGAGTCCAGATGTAGGCCCTGTTCTCTAAGATCTTGACACTTAGCATGTCCCTGGCCCAGCCTCCCGTGGGAACTTGTTAGACCTGCAGGAGCTCAGACTCCACTGGACACCTACTGAATCAGAATCTGCTTTTGAACAGGAATCCCAGGTAAGTCATATGCCCATTAGAGTTTGAGAAGTGCTACCTGAGAGGGGAGGAGGGCTGGAGGGAATGTTGCAAAACATAAGACGTTTGAGGGAACATCAAAACTGATTGGTCAGAAGATTTAGTGGAGGAAGGAAAGGAAGGGTGGAACTCTAGCATGGAACCTGGAGGAAAGGTTTCTTAGAAGCCAAAAATGTACACTTAATAAGGACAAGGTTAGACCCTCACATCCAATATTGTAGAAAGCTTGGGGAGGCTATGTCTGTAAAATCCTACAGGATTTGGAATCAGGGAGATTTGGGGGGGGGGGGCAGAAGAAGCCAGACTGTGGGAAAGTATGATCTGGAAATAGTGACTGAAGGGTTTGACTAACATGAGAGGTTTGCAGCTTTGGTGCTGAGAAGAGATTGGAGAAATCGCTTTGGGGGTTGGGAGCATCTGGTAAAGGCAAAGGAAAGGCTGTGTTGTTGAAGAGCGCTTTTAGCACTGAGTGGTGGAGGAATTCCCAGTACAGGCAGGGGAGAGCTTTTACTTGGAGGAGGCCCCGTCTTTCAGTAGGAGGGGAAAGCCTTTTGCTGAGAACTGACAAAAGAACGTAAAGGAAGCTGAAAAGATAAATAATGCTTTGTTTTTTTTAAAAAACAAAACAAAACAAAACAAAACAAAAAACCCTCTTACAGGGATGAAGAGACTCTTGACATTCCTCTACTTAAGGTTTCAAAATATCTTTCATCGACAGTATGATTGTTGCCTGAGTAGATTTGGGATTTGGGATTTCAGTAGGTTGGGCACTATTTTTACATAGTTAGCATATATGCTATGTGTGAGCTTAGCCTCTTGTGATCCATGGACCCTGAGTGTCTCAATTTGTTCCACATGTCAAGTATTCCCTCCTAACATATAGCAACTTGATTTCTGACCCCCAAGACTATTGAATTTGTAGTCTTCAAACTCCTCGCCACCCCCAATTGATAGATCCAATGATCCTTTTCCAGCTGTCTTCTCCTTACCTTTCTGCAACATTTGAAAAAACTAACAGTTCCTCTTTCAATGAAACTGCCATATATACATATTTGTTGAAGAAACTATTAGAAAAGATTTTTCTAATAAAGTGACCAAGCTGCTGAATCTTAGGGCCTCAATAAATGTTGGATCTTAATATTTTCATTGAAAAATAAGATCTTCTGTCTGATTACTTCCGGTAAATAGCCATTGTGGTTTCAATTTTCCAAGCAGTCATGACAGTTTAACACGGTGGCTACTGTTTTCAGGGGATTCTGTCATATGAATCCTCATTTCTAGAGTAACAGCTGCTGGTAGTCTTTCACCAAGAGTCCATCCATCGGGACTTCTCTGTCGTGGCCGGCCAAGGACTCTTGCTTTGGCTTCATCCCACTGAATATGATTTCCCTGGGATCTCGTGGATATTCTTTGTGTCACTTAAAAATACTTCTGTAAGCAATGTTCTGAATAGGTGGTCTCTTCAGGTTTTACTTCTCTTGTGAAGTCCTTAACACAGTCCAAAAAGCAAGTTTCTATAAGTGTACTGGAGGCTCCAAGAAATTCTATCAACTGTTTTATCTGATCCGATTCCGGTATTTATGCAAACATAGCCTTTGGGTACGTTTATTTAGGTTTCCTTTTTGTTCTGGAAAAGTAGTTTTCCAACCTTGACTTGGATGCCTCCAGTGAGGCCTGATTTCTTACTCAAGCACAGGCTGTTGCATCTGACACCAGTGCGAGGCTAGGGGGCTGCACTTCCCGTTGAGTCTGGGGTGGGGGGTTGGGGTCAGAGAAGGTGCCACAGCTGCTAGATGGAGGAGCTGCCTTACATATTTTTTTAAATCAATAATATTGAGAAGTAATTTATACTTAATAAAATGCACCTGTTTTAAGCATGTAGTTTGTTGAGTTTTGACCAGTGCTCCTATAACTACCACAATTAAGCTATAGAACATTCCCATCATTCCTAAAGATCCCAAGGCAACCACAGGAATTTCATATCAATATAATCAGTCATACAGTAGGCATTTTTTGGTGTCAACTTCTTTTGCTCAACATGACGTCCTTCAGATTTATCCATGTTGTACATATCAAGCCTGTTCCCTTTTACTGCTGGGTAGTATTCACTTGAGGAGCCACAATTTCCTTTTCCATTTATTTATCTGGACACTTGGGTTGTTTTCAGGTTTAAGCAGTTATGACTAAAGCTTCTATGCACATTAATATACAAATATTTGAGTGAATATTTGTTATCATTTTGGGGGCAATAAATATTTAGGAGTGGAAGTGTTGCATTATACAGTAAGTACATGTTTAAGGAACTGCCAGGCTGTTTTTCCAAACTGGTTGTATTCTCAATAGCAATATATAAGAGTTCTAGCTGTTCTCCATTTTCAACCTTTCATTTTAGCCACTGTGGTGGGTGCATAGGCAGTCTCATTGTGATTTTAATTTGCATTTCTCTAATGATCGAGCATATTAAGAATGGGTGGGGTTTTTTTTTTTTTTGCTTGTTTTCCATTCCTACATCTTACATCTTCTCTTGTGAGGTATCTATTCAAATATTTTACCCACTACTTTAAAAAAATTTTTTTCATATTTATTTTATTTTTGAGAGAGAGAGAGTGCAAGCAGGGGACAGGCAGAGAGAGAGTGAGGTACAGGATTCAAAGCAGGCTCCAGGCTCAGCTGTCAGCACAGAGCCCCACATGGGGCTCAAACCCACAAACTCACAAGATCATGACCTGAGCCAAAGTCGATGCTCAACAGACTGAGCCACTCAGGCACCCCTATTTTACCCACTTGTAACATTTTCTCAATATTAAATTGTGGGAATTCTTTATGTATACTAGATAGCAGTTCTTTACCAGATATATTTATTACAAATATTTTCTTCCAATGTGTGAGTTACCTTCTCATTTATTTAACGTCTTAACAGAGCAGAAAGTTTTAATCATGAGGCCCAATTTTTCAGTTATTCCTTTCATGATTTGTATTTTGTGTGACCTATCTAATAAATTGTTGCTGACTCCAAGACTGAGATTTTGCTGCTATAAACTGTCTTCCACATGACCTAACTGCTCCTTTACTTGGTTATATTATAGCATGCTAACTTACGTCCTTGTGGTTTATTTCCTTTCTGATTCCCTTCTGTTTCCTACCAGTACATTTCCAGGCTTTCTCTCCCTTTGATTACCCAATAATGTATAGCAATCAAAGAAAATTTAGAAAACAAAGGAAGCATAGTAATCACAATAAAAACAGCACCAATTTTCAGTGCAGCTACCATATGCTAGCTGTATGATGGTGAAGCACAATGGGTAGGAGAGCAAGCCTGGGAGTATGGCCGGGTGGGCTGGAATTCTATTTCTACCACCTTTTAGTTGCATGGTCTTGGGTAGTGTTTCACTTGGGGAAAACTGACAAGATCCAATAGCCTTTGTGGTACTGTTCTTGGTAGCAAAAGCATCAGGAAACAGATGTGCATCTTCGAAGTTCAGAGAGTTCAGGCACAGGCTTCCAAAGCTGTTTCTCATCTAAGGACACACAAGATATGTTTTCCCTCTAGCAGAGAAGCACAGGGACACATACGGAGTGTCCCTGCCCCAGGAAACCTCTTTGAGTCTCAGAGTCCAAGGCCTTTAAGTGGGGGCTGATAGCATAGGCAGATTTCACTACACCATCTGCCATGACAACTGAAACTCAGGACCCAACAATGAAACCAGGTGCACATCAGCAGTCTTGACACTGATTCAAAACAACCTGACAAGCTAGTAGAACGGTTCATTGCTCCAGGTGTATATAACAGAATCATTAATCACCAACACAAAGAACTCGTCAAGGGCCACCATTCCCAGGGGATGGCCAAGGGTCAATCATGATTCCCTTAGAGACAGCCAGGAGCAGGCCACCATACCTGCTGTGTTCGTTCATTCCTCTTCACAAGTAACCTCTCTGAAGCCTTCCTTTTCCTCCTCTGTAAAATGGGAAAATAAATGGAATTCCTTCATAGGGTTGTTGTGAGAATTAAATGAGATTAGACACATTAAGCTTTCAGCATTCATTTTTGGTACGTCGTCATTGCTCAATAACTATTAGCTATTATTAAAATTAAGCATTTCCGTCTTCTGTCACATAAGGATAACAGTACCTGTTACATTGGTTGGTCATGAGAATAAACCACAGGTCTAGTAAATAGCTTAATATAGGGCTTGGCTTTTAAATCCCTGCTAATCTTGGTGCACCCTATAACCCCATTATCCAGAAGAAACCATGATTAATATGCTGTCATATATGCATTCCATTCGCCTTATTAACAATTAATTTACACTGCTTTTTCAATAAAGCCGTGAAAAAATTCACACCTTTTTCAAAGCAGACACAGAATTGTCTCCTAAATGGATGATGACAGCAGGATCTGTGACAACTGCAATGTCTAAAGTGCCCAGGAGGCCACAGCAAATGCTGCAAGGTATACAGCTGTTGTAGCTGTATAAAGCAGGGCCATCAGTCAGCACCCCCTCCTCCTTGGGGCCAGGCAAGGCCCTGAGCTTCTAAGATTAGGATGTGTGAACATGTGCCCCCTTAACTTCATTCTTTCATCCAACAAATCATTCTTGTCTTCTGTGTCGCAAACAGGACTCGAGGCCCTGTGGAACAAGACCCACAGGGTCCCTGCTCTGCGTCTCCTGCGTTTCCCTTTTTTCATGTGAGCACACTCTTTTCAAATTAAGTGCCTTTTTATCACTCCTGGCGTTTTAGGAATTTACTCACAATGGATAAAAGCTGGAGATGAATGAATGACTCTGGTCTTCTCATAATTTTTCTCTTAAGAAGTTGAGGTCATACTACTGTATTCGAGGTTTCATAATTTGCCCCCACCACTCTCAGTCTCAATCATAAATAGTTTTCCATGTCATTAAAATTCTTTCATAAATTTTTAGGCAATTTTGCTGCAGCAGATCAGGGACTCCTTAGACTTATGTGGTATCCTCTTGATCAGTGGTTTTCCATCTTTTTGGAGTGGAATCCACAGTAAGAAATACATTATATATTGTGAGCCTGTACACACACACACACACACACACACACACACACACCCCTGAAACAGAAGTTGCACGAAACAGTACTTAACCTTACTACATGCTCTGCACTATGATATATTCCTTTTTATCCCATTTATGTCTTCAAAAAATGTTGGTCTAATATACCAGAGGGAATGGGTTACTGCTATTAATGCTCTTGGGCTCCCAAAGTTGGATAAGCGAGGGCTGCTAATTCACTTTCTCCTCTTCCCTCCCACACTCCATCTGTCTCAGTTAATTTTCCCTAGAAGTAGAGCCTGAAGTAAGGGTTGGGATGCAGGTTATTTATTTAGGAAGTGATTTCAGAGAACAGTGCCCAGCTGAGAAGAAGGAAAGGGCAAAACAAGGTGTGTTGTGGAGCAAGTTGTTCCTGTGGGCAACTGGGACACAGTCTCACTGGAGAACCTCTGGGGAAACAGGTAGAATACCCTCAGAATGGTTCCTCCAAAGGACGTGAGGCTGGGCCATTGATCCACCAACTTCCATCCTTTGCTATGTGAGCATGTTCAAACCCCACCCCCCCCACCCCGAAGCTAGCTGCAGAGAAATGGAGAGAAAAAGGTGAGCACCTGGATGTGGATGTCATGCAAAGAGACTTCATGTAGACTCTGCTGAACATGAGCGAGCCAGGACCATGTGACTCTGAGCACAAAAACCAGCTGCTGCTTCCTCTGGGCAGGAATGTTCTCCAACCAGTTCATCGCAGCTTCTTCCTCTCTAGGCAGCCCATCTCAGGGTCTTGCTGCCAAGGCAGACAGGCAGGACCTAAAGAAATGATTCCTCAAGGCCTGGCTCTTGACACAGAAACAATAACAGAAAAATCTGTCTTTCTCAACAAAGCTGGTTTCTTGCTGTGGACTCAGATGAAAACCTAGTTTCAACTGAAGCTAGAAATATCTTCTAGATCAGGGGTACCTTCCTATTCCATTGATGTCCATCATTGCTTCAGTAGTGGGGGATTTAGGGACAGGAAAATAACTCTAAAACAAGTTCTGAAATGTTCTTTTTCTTCCTTTAATCATGATTTGTAAGTATTTGTAATATAAGATGGATATTCTGTATTTTATTTATTTATTTATAAACTTTCCCAGAGCTCCATGGTGGCTCAGTCAATTGAGCCTCTGACTCTTGATTTTGGCTCAGGTCATGATCTCACAGTGTGTAAGTTTGAGCCCCATGTGGGGCTCTGCACTGACAGCAAGGAGCCTGCTTGGGATCCTCACTCCCTCTCTCTCCACCCCTCGTGCACACACACACACACACACACACACACACACACAAGCTCATGCTCCCTCTCTCAACAATTTAATAAGTAAACATTTAAAAAAAACTTTCCTAATGGTGGAAATTTAGTTTATTTTCATCCTTTCAGTATCAAAGACAATGTTGAAGCAAACATATTTGTGCATAATCTTTTGTCTGAATCTAATATTATTATACCAAGAGAGGTCAAAGTAGAAATAGAGAGTTAAAGAGCATGAAAACGGTAAAAGCTTTTGGGGCACCTGGGTCACTCAGTCAGTTAAGCATCCAACTTCGTCTCAAGTCATGATCTCACTGCTGTGGATTTGAGCTCCATGTTAGGTTCTATGCTGACAGCTCGGAACCTAGACCCCACTTCAGATTCTGTGCCTCCCTCTCTCTCTGTTCCTCCTCTGCTCTCTCTCTCTCTCTCTCTCAAAAATAAACATTAAAAAAATAAAAAATAAAACCCTACTTTTAAAAAAAGAAAACTATAAAAGCTTTTGGATCTTGCTGTCACTGTCCACTGCTTTCTAAAAAGTGGAGATTTAACCATTTTATATTTTCCCCAGTCATGTGAGTGTACTAGGCAATCTTAGAAACATCTTTTTTTTAAATCTCAGTGTTGAAAATTTAGAAAGCATAGGAAAATGTAAATCATAGCAATAATAAATAATCCACAAACCTAAGACAGCCACTGTTAACATTTTAATATGTTTTATAGTCTCTTCCATTCGTATAAAATGTATACATATAATCTATGAACAAAATAGGACATATTGCATATAAGATTTTGTATTCCGGCTTTCTCATTTAATATTTTATTCCATTTTTCAGAAAGATATTTTTAAATGGTTGCAAAATGTTTCATCTGTGTCAGTTAGGAATTGTGTTTGGCTTCTCTGAACAGAGTTTGACTAGCATAAACATAGAAGGGTTTATTTTTCTCATATAATGAGACATCTGGAAGGAGGCAGTTGCTGGCTTTGTTACAGTGGTTCAAGGATGTCAGAATTGCAGTCACTACAATTCTCTTGGCTTTTCTGTCATGGTCCCCAAATGGCTACTGGAGCTTGAGCCGTCATATCAGTGATCAAGACAGCTGGGTCCAGGCAGACATCCAGGCACTTGGAAGTCTCACCCAAGGATTTCTGCTTCTATCTTATTGGCCGCCCTTATCTGCAAGGAAGGCTGTAAAATGTAGTATTTTTAGCTAAGCACATTGCTGGCCACAATAATATAGGGTCTTGTTAATAACAAAGAAGAGGAGAATGGAAATTGGGCAACCAGCTGTCTCTGCCACAGCATCACATGGGCGCCATGTTTTATTTAACCATTTTCCTATGGAGGAGTATTTCGTTCCCCCCCCCACACACACACTTTTCACCTTTATATCTTTATCTTTCACCCTAACATCTTTATATCTTTTATTATTTCCTTATGATAAATTCCCAGATGGAATTAATAAATCAAATCATGGGATGCAAAAGTGCCTTTTAGAAAGGTTCTACCAATTTATACTCTCACCAGCAACATAGAAAACTGTTGGGCAGTCTTTCTGAGAGCCATTCATTGAAAACTTGCTTTCTGTCCAACTCCAGATGGTCCCTTGTGATTCTTTTTTGAATATTAATATCATTCACAAATGTTAGAAAAAGCAATCAATCCTTAAATAGAATATGTCAAAATGGCAATTGCTAAGCACTATGCCTTTTACTTAATTATATATATAGCAGAAGAAAATGTCCTTGGAGAATGAGCCTGCAAGGTGACAGACACATTTTAGACTTGTATGTTCTTGTATTTTGATTTTTGAAGAAGTCCCTGAGATGGTTTTGATACCAATAATGACACGGGGGCACAGGAGAAAGGATGATGAGGACAAGACCCATTTAAGAACCTATCAAGAAATCTAAATCAATTTAGAATCTTTAAAGTTTAATATTAGAAGCTATTATGGAAGATATGAATCTTAACACAACTAAAGCCATTCTGCAAACCAGTGCAATTTTTGAGAAGTTTTGAAGCCCATCGATTGAGTTGCAGTCTGACGGAACTAACGTTCGCAGCACGTGGCCGCATTACTGAGCTGGTTTCCTCCATGGTCCCAAGCAAGAGCCAAAATGCGAGATATTTAGAGGTATATACATACCGTTAATATGTTCTCAAAAGTCATTCTTTGAATAAATCTCTGGTAAATTAAATTGAAAGGTAAATGTACTGTGGGACTCAAAATAACTCATAGTAGCCCCCATTCAGTTAATGTAGCAAAATTAAAAATTGACTGCAGCAAATCCTTTTGGAAAAGAGATCACTTTTTAAATAAGAACAATCATCTGCTAATTCATGTCTGGGGAGAGGTTTTGTACTTCAGGTTTCTTTAAGCAAGGCAGGGCTTTAAGTTCCTTCAAAATGGCCGTAGCTTTTAGCCTTCCTTTCTCAAGGAAAGATGAAAACCATTGAAAAAAGTGATATTTGCATGTGCATTGTTAGCATTTATAGTCTTTGTTTTAATTTTTTTAATGTTTATTTTTTGAGAGAGAGACAGAGACAGAGTGTGAGTGGGGGGAGGGACAGAGAGAGAGGGAGACACAGAATCTGAAACAGGCTCCAGGCTCTGAGCTGTCAGCACAGAGCCCAATGCAGGGCTCAAACTCGTGAAATGTGAGATCATGGCCCTAGCCGAAGTTGGATGCTTAATAGACTGAGCCACCCAGGGGCAGTGTTTTAAATAGTGCTCTGCACAGTCTCATCTAGGTCCCCAGAACATGACATACCTTGTTATTACATGTGTAAGTTCTGGAGTAGACATTGCAGGCCATGTCTTGAACCCAGGAAGCGTTTCAGGAGTGGGGAGACTCTTTCAGGAGTGGGGAGACTAACATTGCAGAGTTGCTTCCTGCCTCCCTGGGGTACAAGCAGTCTGGGTGTTTAAAACTAGATTGGACACATAGTAGGAGGTCAATAAATACCTGGTGAATTTTTTTCCTGAATATGGTATAGCCAAATGTAAGTTATCTCTAAGTGGTAGGATTATATGTGACTTTTCTTCTTTTTCACTTTTATGTATTTTTCTATATTTTATGAATGTCCTTCCAGACATAGCTGGAACATTTGTAATCAGGTAAAATAAAACAAATGTGTTTTCCTATAGCTATGTACATAGCTGTGTTTCAGATCATGGTTCCTGGGACATTTGTTTTAAGTTTATTTTTTTTGAGAGTGAGAGAGAGTGCAAGGAGGGGCAGACAGAGAGGAGAAAGAGAATTCCAAGCAGGCCCTATGCTAACAGGGCAGAGCTGGATGTAATCCCACAAACCATGAGATCATGACCTGAGCCGAAATCAAGAGTTGAATACTTAACCAACTAAGCCACCCAGGTGCCCCAGTTCCTAGGACATTTTTGCTAACTTTTACGAACCACAGGAGGTAGATTACATTGTGTCATAGTAAATTAAACATCTTTATTAAATATATTGAGAAATTTTATGTTTTAAAGTAGACATGAGCTTGGAATTCATGTTTTATTTCATAGTATATATGTGATAAACAGAGACTGATGGAAAATTAGTAAATGAATTGTCAGTTGAACTGTAATTCTTTGCTTGAACTTAAGTCTTCAAAACCATCAATGAGTGACAACAATGTGTGAATTCTACCATCTTGCATTTTATGCTAATACTTTATTTATATAGTTAACAATTCAGAATACCAAATTTGTGGGTTTTGTATTTGTGATTTTACTATTTCTTAAGCATTTACTTTTATGTCACCAATACCTAAGCAAATTATATGAAAAAAATGTGATAAATTCTCTTATTAAATGAAATATACTGCATACGGTTTAAATATTTTAGTACTAACACACTTTTAAATTCAATTAAAATTTAATGAGTATATATGCTACCACAGCACTCCATTACTTTTGTTACCATTAATTTAATTATTTTTATTTATTCTTATTATTAGCTACCGTTTTTTGTGTGTCTTCTATGTGCCAGGCAGTATATTTGTTGTTTCCATATAATAATTAACGTAGCTATTATGAGAACTCTGTGAGGTGCTTGTTATTATTTCTATCTTAAGACAATGAGGCAGAAAGACAGTCACCTACCCAGTATTACACAGCTTACTGTTGAAAGGGCAATGTCAGAATTTAAACCCAAGCCCGTATATCTCCTAATTTATATTTTAATTACAGTTCTGTCTCCCAAGTGATTTCACATATCTGTTTTCCCACTTAATAGCAAGGACCATGTCGCATTCTGTCTCTGGTGTCTAGCCCACAGGGAGGACTTAGTAAATATTGAAATGAACCAAACTTAGATTTAAACTTCAGTTCTAAGGGAAAACAACAATGATTTTTAAAAAAAAACAACCTACAAAACCATTCCTTCGCAAGTAATTTTCAGTTGTAGCTGCCCTAATTTTATTCCTACTCAAAGCTAGTTTTATAGGGGGACCTGGGTGGCTCAGTCTGACTTCAGCTTAGGTCATTATCTTGTGGCCCATGAGTTTGAGCCCCTGATAGGGCTCTGTTGCTGACAGCTCGGAGCCTGGAGCCTGCTTCAGAGTCTGTGTCTCCTCATTCTGCCCCTTCCTCACTCAGGTTCTGTCTCTCAAAAATGAATGATAAATAAATAAATAAATAAATAAATAAATAAATAAAACTGCCAGTGATTTACCAGAAAAAAAGAAAAAGGAACCAATTTTATACCCCTATAGAAGAATGGACAAAAAATAACAATTTATTTTAAAAAAAAAAAGGATAGCAATGACTCTATTTTTTTTTTTTAAAATTTCATANGGACAAAAAATAACAATTTATTTTAAAAAAAAAAAGGAAAGCAATGACTCTTTTTTTTTTTTTTAAAGTTCATATATTTTGAGAGAGAGAACAAGGGAGGGGTAAAGAGAGGGAGGAAAAGGGAATCCCAAGCAGGCTCGCCTCTGTTAGCACTGTCAGCGCAGAGCCCGACATGGGACTCAAACCCATCAACCATGAACCATGAGATCATGACATGAGCCGAGATCAAGAGTCAGATATTTAACCAACTGAGCCACCCAAGCGCCCCCAAAGTCTCTTAATGTATATGAGATGTTCAACTTTACTAATAGTGAAATAAATGTAAATTAAAATGATGGACAAAATTTCACAATTATATTGTCAAAAAGTAAAAAGCTTAGCAACATACTTTGTTGGATGAGGTTGTAAGATAACAGGGTGCTCTTATATATTGTTGGTGGAAATACGGAATGATGGCCCCCCATGGAAACCAATTTGTCAAAATCTAGCAGAATATTTATTTGCCCTTTGGCCCACAAATCCAACTGTTAAGAATTTGCCTTAGGAGCCTCCCTTCAGCTGTATCCTTTAGCACCTACTCTGATCACAGACTGAGAGTCTTAAACATTTCTCCTTAACAGATATTAAGCTTGGTCAGTAGAGGGCGCTAGAAGGATATTGCAGGAAGAAGGGGGGCTGTTTGTGGTTCTAGGGTGCTGCATTTGTTTTTTTATTTACTCCTGCTATGTAGTCAGTGGTATGCAATGGATATGTGGACAGGGGTCAGGGTGATGGAATCCGGTGGTGCCAGAGTACCCGGTTCCTTAGTGACCTCCTAACCCTGACCAAGGCCTTGTGACTGGTTTGTTACAGAACTCCTGGTGGGGGCGCCAAGTGCTCCAAGCAGGGCACTGACTATCTCTTTGTGCTTGTGTACCAGAGAGTTATTTCCTGCTTGCCTGTTAACTGTGGGAAACTTGGGCCCTGGGAACTCGGTGGATTCTGCCATTCAATAGGCTGCAACCATCCATACATGCCTTCTCCAACTAAGTTTTAACCTCATTGGGAGGATTGCTCTTCCAATTTCATCCTTCCTTGGGTCCTCTCCCTTAGCCCCAGGGCATTCTTTAGAACAGGAGTTGTAAACTATGGTCTGTTTTTCCAAATACAGCTCACCATCTGTTTTGTAAATAAAATTTTGTGTCCATTTGTTTATGTATTGTCTATACAATGTTGAATGGTTGTGGCAGAAACAGTACAGTCTACAAAGCCTAAAATATTTACTGTCTGTCTCTTTGTAGAAAAAGTTTGGGGCACCTGGGTGGCTCAGTGGGTTAAGCATCTGACTCTTGATTTCAGCTCAGGTCATAATCTCACAGTTTGAGTTAAAACCCCAAGTTGGGCTCTGTGCTGACAACACACAGAGCCTGCTTGGGATTCTCTCTCTCCCTCTCTTTATGTTGCTACCCTACCCGTGCTCTCTCTCTCTCTCAAAATAAATATTTAAAAAAAAAAAAAGTTTGCCAACCCTACTTTTTAAAAAAGTTTTTATTTAAATTCCAGTTAGTTAACATACAGTGTAATATTAGTTTCAGGTATAGAATTTAGTGATTCATCCCTTACAGCACCCAGTGCTCATCATAACAAGTGTCTTCCTTAACACTCAGCACCCATTTAACCCATCTTCCCACTCACCTCCTCTCCAGCAGCCCTCAGTTTGTTCTCTATAGTTAAGACTATATTTTGTGATTTGCCTTTCTCTCTTTTTTCCCCTTATGCTTATCTGTTTTGTTTCTTAAACTCCAATATGAGTGAAATTATATGGTATTTGTCTTTCTCTGACGGACTTATTTTGCTTAGCATAATACTCTGTAGCTCCACCCACATTCTTGCAAATGGCAAGATTTCATTCTTTTTCATGGCTAAATAATATTCCATTGTGTATATATACTACTTCCTTGTCCATTATTCAGTTGATGGATATTTAGGCTCTTTCCATAATTTGGCTATTTTTGATGATGCTACTATAAACATCAGGGTGCATAGTACCCTTTCAAATCTGTATTTTTGTATTCTTTGGGTAAATACCTAGTTGTATAATTGCTGGGTCATAGGGTGGTTCTATTTTTACTTTTTAAGAAACCTCCATACTGTTTCTCAGAGTAGTTGCACCAGCTTGCATTCTCACCAACAGTGTAAGAGGGTTTCCGTTTCTCTGCATCCTCACCAGCATCTATTGTTTCCTGTGTTGTTAATTTTAGCCATTCTGACAGGTGTGAGGTGATATCTCATTGCAGTCTTGATTTGTATTTCCCTGATGATAAGTTATGTTGAACATCATTTCATGTGTCTTTAGCCATCTGGATGTCTTCTTTGGAAAAATGTCTATTCATGTCTTCCACCCATTTTTAACTGGATTATTTGATTTTTGGATGAGGAGTTTGATAAGCTCCCTATAGATTTTGGATACTAAACCTTTATCAGATATGTCATTTGCAAATATCTTCTCCCATTCAGTAGTTGCCTTTTAGTTTTGTTGATTGTTTCCTTCACTGTGCAAAAGTTTTTTATCTTGATGAAGTCACATAGTTTATTTTTACTTTTGTTTCCATTGCAAAAATTCAGAGATGTATCTAGTAAGAAGTTGCTAGCTGATGTCAAAGAGGTTGCTGCCTGTATTCTCCTCTAGGATTTTGATCGTTTCCTGTCTCACATTTAGATCTTTCATCCATTTTGAATTTATTTTTGTGTATAGTATAAGAAAGTGTTCCATTTTCATTCTTTTGCATGTTGCTGTCCACTTTTTCCAATACCATTTGTTGAAGACTATCTTTTTTCCATTGGACATTCTTTCTGGCTTTGTCAAAGATTAGTTGGCCATATAGTTGTGGGTCGTTTCTGGGTTCTCTATTCTGTTCCACTGATCTATGTGTCTGCTTTTGTGCCAGTATCATACTGTCTTGGTCACTACAGCTTTGTAATATAGCTTGAAGTCCAGGTTTGTGATGCCTACAGGTTTTCTTTTCTTTTTCAAAATTGATTTGGCTATTTGGGATCTTTTGTGGTTCCATACAAATTTTAGGATTGTTTGTTCTATCTGTGAAAAGTGCTGGTGGTATTTCGATAGGGATTACATTAAATGTGTAGATTGCTTTGGGTAGTATAGACATTTTAATGGTATTTGTTTCTCCAATCTATGAGCACAGAATGTTTTTACATTTCTTTGTGTCTTCTTCAGTTTCTTTCACAAGTGTTCTATAGTTTTCAGAGTATAGATGTTTTACCTCTTTGGTTAGGCTTACTCCTAGGAGTCTTATGGTTTTTGGTGCAATTGTAAATGGGATCAATTCCTTGATTTCTCTTTCTACTGCTTCGTTATTGGTGTTTAGAAATGCAACTGATTCCTGTACATTGATTTTGCATCCTGCAACTTTACTGAATTCATGTATCTAAAACTGATACATGCAGTTTTTTGGTGCAGTCTTTTGGGTTTCTACATAGAGTATCATGTTGTCTGTGAATAGTGAAAGTGTGACTCCTCCCTTGTTGACTTGGATGCCTTTTATTTTTTTTTTGTTGTTTGATTGCTAAGGCTAAGATTTTCAGTACTATGTTAAATAACAGTTGTCAAACCTACTTTAAAGTTCTCTTCTCCTTACATCTTTGTTATTCTTCTATCATCGATTAGTAATTTTTTATGTTTAAATTATGATGTGGGTTCTGTCTCCAGACTGATACTACCTCTAAAAATACCTATGCACAGGTTATTTATTGCAATATTACTTGTAATTGCAAAAAAAGAATGCACACGAAAAAACAAACAAACAAAAAAAGAATAACCCCAATGCCTTAACATGGAGAGTAGTTTGATAAACTATGATATTCATGCAGTGGAGTGCTCTGAAGATATGAAAACAAAATAAGAGATCTCTGTGAATGAGTATGGACTGACTTTCAGGGTATGCTATTAACTGGGGGGGGGGGCGGGGGGGGGAGGCCCAGGGAAGA
>NW_027530356.1:4638484-4661867 GCF_008692635.1 Crocuta crocuta
GGGGGGGGGGCGTGGGGGGGAAGCTCATGGAAGTATACAAAGTAAAAAGAGCTGTATAAAGTATGCCATATGAGTAAGAAAGCTTATTTCTTAAAAAAGAAACATGAGAAGGATAAGGCAGAAATTAATAACATCAGCTACCTACAGATGGTGGGTTGGAATAGAATGAAAGGAAAAAGGGAGGAATCAACACTTCTCTGCATTTGCTTTCTGTATAGTTTTGATTTTAAAACCTTGTTAATGTTTTACATATTCAAAACTAAATTAAAGCAACAAGTATGAGAAAAAAAGAAAATTGAATGCAAACAGAAACCAATTAACAATATTTGAAATTAATGGGAACCAATTAACAATATTTGAAATTAATGGGATAACAACATGGAAGAGAAAGAAGAGAATTAATTCAAGAGACATTTGAACCAATACTTTAAGCCTCCTCAGTCTCCCCAAAAATAGTGAAAAAGAAATCTTAAATTCTACTTAATAGGGCTTTTTTAAAACCATTCATGGTTATAGCAATTCTGAAACTATTGTGATGTATTGTCAAATTAAGCAAACAAGTACATACATTGGTGTTTTAGGAGCCAGAGTTCTCACTGTGAGAGAAAATAAATAGAAATAGGAACTGGTAGGAGACTAAAAACAACACCAAGGTATTTGTTGCTTTGGAATATCTAGAGTAATCCACGTAGATACATAGATAGACAGACAGAAGCAGTCATGCCTCAACAGCAATGAGCAATCTAGTGCCCAGATCATGATTTTTAAATATCACTGTACTAAAAGGAACCAAGGATCTTTGGGAAAATTGCTAATTCCTTGGGCTAGAACCATTAGAATACAAGGTGAACTGAATCATCTTGTTATGCCACAAAATAAGGATATGTTCAAAAAGTGTGGGAATCTGTCAAAAGGACGTGGGAGCTGGCTTGGAGAGGCTTGTACAGTCAAATTGGGACAATATGAGCATCAAGTAAATAATTATATTAATAGATTATATTACCCTTAACAAATTATCCACTTATAGACAAAAAATAAGAGCTAAAGTGATAAAACTTCTAGAAGAAAACATTTAGAAGGAAATCTGTGTGATAGTGGAATAAAACAAAGATTTTGCATAGAGGCTATAAAAACCAAATGAGAACTATATGTGATCCTGGATTGGAAAACAATACTAATAAGGACATAATTGGGCCAATTGGCCAATTGGAATATAGAGTGTGTATTAGGAAATAATATTATATCAGTATTAAGTTCTCTAGATTTGGATATTTTTTGTGGAAAAGAATGTCTTTGCTATTATGACATGGATACTAATGAATTTAAGGGGCAAGGGGTCATGAGGTCTACAGTTTACTTCAAATATTTCTACTGAAACTGCTACTACTAGTATCACCACCACCATTAACAATAATAACAAGTACAACTGTGGCAGAATGTTAATTGGTCAATCTTGGTGAAGGAGTCTCTGTGATTTCTTTTCATTGACTGCTGGCCACACTGTGTGGTTGTCAAATCACATTAATGGTCAGGGGCTGTTGCAGTCAGTCTATACCCCTTGCTGTTTATTAGCTCTGTTTAGTATCTATTCCTTTATTTTCATCTTCTCATGTGCTGGGCTGAGGTGTCATCCAAGCGTTACCCTACTTAAGCTTCACAAAAAATCCTGTGAAGTAAAGATTATTTTCTCCATTTACACAGATGAGAACTGAAATTCCGAGAGTTTAAGTGACTTGCTGGATGTCATTGTTAGTGAGCCACTGCAGTAACTCCCACCCAGGCCCCCAGGCCCGATGATCATTTCACCTCAGTTCAGGCCTTGGAACCCAACATTGGGACCATCGGCAGATGCCACAGAGTCAGAAAGCAAGACAGAGAGGCTTTGCAAGGTTAGAAGGGAGAGCCTTAGAATTCAGCCTTTGTGGGAATTCAGTCATTAGAAAACATAACTTAATAATATTGGAGCAAATGAATATCTAAAGATTTAATGTTCTTATTATTACTTTCTCAAATGACCTGCATTTTTTATTGTTTTCTGTTCATCAGACTACAGGTTAGCCTGACATATGCACTATTATTATTTTCTGACATACGTAACTATCCTTTTGGACATATTAATATACATCTGGGTTTGTGTATTCGTGTGTGTATGTTTTTTTAAGTTTTAATTTATTTATTTTGAGAGAGACAGTGCAAGTAGGGGAGGGGCAGAGAGAGAGGGAGACAGAGGATCCGAAGCAGGCTCCACATTGTTAGCATAGAGTCTGAGGCAGGGCTCAAACTCATGAACCATGAGATCATGAACTGCGACAAAGTCAGCACCACCCATGTGCCCCTATTTCTTTTTTCAGTATCAGTAGGATTATTTCTGTTTCCTTCTTTGTGTTTCCAAATAATAGGGAGTTTAAAAACACACAGATAGGGACACCTGGGTGGCTCAGTCAGTTAAGCATCCAATTCTCAGTTTCAGTTCAGGTCATGACCTCCCAGTTTGTTAGATGCAGCCCTGAGTTGGGTTCTGCACTGACAGTACAGAGCCTACTTGGGATTCTTTCTCTTCCTTCTTTCTCTGCCCCTCACATGTTTGCACTCTCTCAGTCTCTCTCAAAACGAACAAAAAGACACAAATATATGTAGATGGTTAAAATATTTAAAATGTTAGGTTTTTAAAAATTATTTTTCCCATTTAAAAGATGTTTTTAGAACATAGTCTATGACATTCTTTTTTATTTTTAATTTTTTTATGTCTTTATTTTGAGAGACAGAGAGCAAGTAGGGGAGGGGCAGAGAGAGGGAGAGAGAGACAAAGAATCTGAAGCAGGCTCCAGGCTCTGAGCTGTCAGCACAGAGCCTGACACGGGGTTCAAACCCACAAGCCGTGAGATCATGACCTGAGCCAAAGTCGGTCATTTAACTGACTGAGCCATCCAGGAGCCCCAAAGACTGTTTATTTTTGAGAGCGCAAGACTGTATGCACATGAGTGGGGAAGAACTAGAGAGAAGAAGATATAGGATCCAAAGCTGGCTCTGTGCTAACAACAGAGAGTCCAATGCAGGGCTCAAACTCATGAACTGTGAGATTGTGACCTGAGCCAAAGTCAGATGCCTAACTGCCTCAACCACCTAGGCTCCCCATATGACATTCTTTTTTAGCAGCTATAGGGAATTCCATTGTAAGGGTGTGGTATAGGTACATGTGTACATGTATGTATGTATATGCAGGTGTGGCACAGGTACATGTGTATGAATGTGCATATGTGTGCATAGAATTATATATGTGTGTGTGTGTGTGTGTGTGTGTGTGCGTGTGTGTGCCAATAACCAATGCCTTCTACTGGTGACTATCTCTTCCAAGAGCTTATAAGCTCCTGGAAGTACAAGGATCCTATATGATTGACTTTAATTTCTGAGTACCTGAGCAAAGGGGCTAGAACTAATGTTTGCTGAGACACCGTGTTTATTGGCACATAGCAAGTTCTTTACAAATGAGGAGCAGTGGCAAAGAGCATAGGCTCAGACTACTTAGGTTCAAATGCTACTTGCTTTATTTAGTGAGGTCTGGGATGGTTCCTGGAAAAGTTCCTTGGCCTTCCTTGCTTCTGTTTCTTTGTTGTAAGTGGAGACACTGTCAGTACCCTCCTGATCAGGTTCCCTTGCAGCAGAACTGGAGAAAGGGCTTGGGAAGCATATGATTTATTGAGGGAGTACACTCAGGAGACAAGAAGGGAGGGGGGTGGGAGTAAGTCAGGATGTGGTCTCAGCTGGGGTCTAGCTACAGGCTCATTCACAGGGAGCTCATGAGTTGGACCACAAAGCTAGTTCCACCTTAAGGCAAGGGGCTAACTTTCTATGCCGCATGTCCCTTAAGCCACTGTCTACTGAAAGTCATCCATGGCTGGTATGCAGTCTAATCTCCCAGAGTGGCTCCTGTTAGACAGAAAACCATTCTTCTAACACATATTAAGACAGAATTCCTAACACATATTAAGTATTTAATAAAATGATGGATGAATCACAGGTGCAGGGAGGTGGTCTTCTCATCTCTTTGATTAGCCTCTCTGCTCCTTGCTGTCCTTATTTCCTGAAGTAACAAACACTGTTGTTTTGGATTTTATATTCAAATTATATCATATTATATTATATCATGAATTACCATGAGATACTTCAGCCACATTAAGGACTTCCATATTTCTTTTGATGTGCATCCGAATACATGTGGATGAAGCTATGGTAAGAGAACCCAGGAATGCTTGGCCCTCTTGCTAATTATTTCTATCCTCCATGCTGTGATTGTTAAAGAAACTGGGCAAATGATGAAAAATGGGAGAGAACAATCAACCTGCCATGTTAGTAGCATCTGTGTAGAACACAACGGGGTTAATCAGAGAAGCAGGAGCATGGAGCGTGCTATCTAGTAAGTGGTTTACTGTGGGCACCTGCCCTCATACAATATATAGTGGTAGCCGGGTGACCATCTGTCTGAGGCTGTTGGCTCTGCTTCTGGTGCCAGACCCAGACATTGCAGGGCAGGCCATCAGGAAGGATGAGCTGGAACCCAGTGGGATGAGCTAGACCCAGGTTGTTTCCCACTGCTTGGAAACTTCGATACTAGCGGTCCTGCAGGAGCAGCTGGTGCTGGTCACAGAGCTAAACAGGCACCTGGCTCAGGAACCAGAGAAGCCGAAGGAGGATCTGGTGGCAGCTGCAGGTCCCGGGGACCCGGCTGCCCCACTGCGCCAGCAAGGTGAGCCCGCATATCTCCCCAACAGCTCTCTGACCTGAGAGTGCAAAGAATAGAGAGGATGTACTGACTGCTCCGCCTCCACCCTCTGAATCATGCAGAAAAAGTCTCAGGAGGTCCACGTAGACTCAGAAGGATGCGTTGGAGGGAAGTCTGGGCCGTTGCAGTGGAACACCAATTGCCACACTTGCTGGCAGTATCAAAACAAGCTCAGGTGAAAAGCCTGTGGTCAAAATGGGGCTTTCCATCTCCCCACTATGTACTTCTGAATCCAAGGGCTGGGAGTCTAAGAAGAAAAGGACCAAACTAGAGAATAAGAAGGCGTAGGAAAGGCCCCTAGTGTACAGCGCCGCTCCGCCTCAGGGAGCCAGGGAAACAGGAGATGGCCGCTAGGCAGCTCTGAGGGCCAGCCCCTGTCTAACGAAGCTTAGCGCACTGGCAAGAGCAGTTAAGAAATACATGCCAGAGTGAAGGGGACCGTATGATGCATAAGCCTTGTCTGGAATGCGGACCAGGTCACTGATACCTTCCCTGCAAAAGTATCTAATAAGTACGCCTATGGGGAGGGAGAAGGCTGGTGCCACTTTCCCTTCAACACCAAGATGTTTCTAGAGGTATTTTTGTGTTTTTATAGGAAAGAAACCAGGACTGTTTAAATGAGTAGTCGCATGAGTCCAACCACCAATGGCTACAGTGATGAGGCTGTACCCACAAGACTACACCTAATTTGCAGTGTCACCCTTGTGATTTGTTTCAGAGCTTTTCCTGGCTCCGGAGCCCCACCAGGCTCCTGGCCAGGGAGGAAGGTTTCAGAGCCTCCTGGAAGTTACTTGTTAAGAAAAACAGAGAAGAGAGAAGCGGAGGTGTATCTCAGGCTGGGATAGGCTCTGGCAACAATCCCAAACACCAGTGACTTGAAACTAGATTTGGAGCCTGTTCATTCTCCTCGTCCTTCACAGGACAGTGGTGAGGGCTGTGCTCCTCAAGACCTCTCAGAGTCCAGGCCGACAGAGTGGCCACCATCTCAGGGGTTCCGGGTATGGCGGAAGGTTCCAGCAATGGCCCCCATGTGATCACACCTGCTCCTTGTGCCACCTGACCTCTCAGCCAGGTATTCCCTCCCACGGTCAGCCATCACACCAGCAGGGTCTCACATCTGCATTTACATGACCCTTGTCACTTCTCACCACTTTATGTCACTTCCTTGGCTACTGCTGGTCATATGACAATGCCCAAGCACAGAGGGCCATGAATTGGTGTCCTACTGTGTGCCCAGAAAGCCAGAAATATTAGGAGAGAACCATCGACTCCTACAGAGATGCAGGAGGAGTTTGGGATCCTGTTCAGTCCGGACCTTTGGGGCCTGAATTACAATGACTAAAGCTCTCTTGCTCCATGCCCCATTCTATACAAGGGAAATAAATACCTCTCTCCAAGGCACTGCCTCTTCAAGACAATCTCCTAAATCAAGGCCTCCTTTGCTCCTCAGAACTCACAGGATAAAATCCAAATTCCTTGTGTTGTGTCCATTCCAACTTCTGCTCTATCTGTGCCCACAGGAGGATTCCTTCACACATGCCAGGTCTTGCTAAGGGGACTAGTGGGAGACAGAGACCTTCCCAGGGACTATGAGAGGACAAACTGAGGGAGCTCCGTGGGTGAAAATCAGGGAGAAAAGACAATGAATGGAAGCTCAGTCTGATACCAGTGTCTGGGTACATACCATGCAGGTCACTGAGATGGGCGTATGCCAGATTCCTAGGCAAAGGGGCTTACTGCAAAGACCAAAAAGAATTATTTTTATTAAAAACTATCTGAAAGTTCAAGGCAGCCTTGTTGAGAGTATAAAAGATGGGGAAAGAGATTACCTCCCTTTCAGTGGGGAACCCAGGCATCTTCACATTGGCATGTTATCAAGGTCAGTAGTATTGTAGGCTGGGACCCAGCTGAGCAGCCTTGGTGCAGTGTGGTTTTGGCAGATACGGGTGGGTGACAGCATTGGGGGCTTTGATAAGGAAGGAGCCCTGCTGCCTTGGCGATGGTGGTGAACATCAGAGGCCGTGGCTGTACATGTGCCCATGGAAAGATAGAGCTGGTAAGGAGGAAATGGGCATTCCACAAGGCAGCAGGAGGACTGGGTTCCTAGGGACACAGAGCAGCTGCTCTGAGATCAGTCAGAAGTAGTTTATTCCTCCACTGAATAGTTATAGACATTACTGTTTAGGTAGTAAAACAAAATGGATAGTCCCTGACATCATGGAGCTTACACTCCAGTGGCAGAGACAAACAAGCAACCAAAAAAACCCCCCACTCAATTTAATAAATATATAATTAAAGGGATGTGTGTACATAATTCTGGATAATGTATTCAGATGGTGTATCTGGATAGAGACTTTATATTCCTCAACTGTGAATCTGAATAGAATTACATTATTATAATCCTGATGTTTACTCCGAGGTTATTGCAGCCGGGAGAGCTTCAAGGCCATCTGCAAGACCGCCACAACTCTCATAGGCTCCTCAGATCTTGACTATAAAGGGTGACAGGTTCTCTCAGTTGATAAAGAGGAGGAAGTAGGCTGAGATGAAGCAGGGCTGGGCCAGCGGACTCGTGCTGCCATCGCCAAGGAGGGGCTATAAAAGCTGCCACTACGATGGCTAAAGAGACATTTGAAATCTTGTCCCGGTCCCGGTACTAGTGTCTAAAGGTCTGCCCAGGTGGATAACTCTGATCACAGTTAATCTCAGTGACAAGTGGGCAGGAGATGGTGGTGGTAAGAGGATCTAGCCTGGACTAAGCAGGACCGTGCCAATGGCAGGTGCCCATAGGAGTCCAGTAACCTGGAGTGTAGACAAGTGCTGAAAAAGTTGCCAATGAACGTTCATTCTGTGAATATTTACCAAGATCCTGCTACGTGACAGACTCTGTGCCACTTGTTAGGAATGCACTCTCAAAGGACACTTCGCTTATGCAGCATATATTCCACCAGGTCTCAGCCCAGAGAGCTTTGGATTCCAGATCTGGTTGAGAACTGTAGCACAAAGTACCAATCAGGTTTGGTGGTATAGACTGGTCAGATATCCTGGGGGGTATCTGCAGTTTTATAGCCCCACAGAGAGATGCTGAGGAGTCCATTCAGGTGAAAGGATTGAGGCAGAAGGTGAAGATGGAGTCCTAATATCATCAGAATTGGTTTTCATTAACTCAGAGCAAGAATGGGGGTATAATCTGCAGAGAGGCTGAAAGGTAAGCTGTCCACGGCTGAACAGGATTGAGGGCAGCCAGGGGCCACACAATGTCCCTGAATATGAAAGCAGCTGGGTCACCACATCATGTGGCCAGCCGCCAATGGAGAGGAATCATAGACTCTCTGGCCCCTTTGGCTCTGACTTCTTCCTTTACTCCCGTTACCAACCCCTTCTCCCCACAAATATATCATGGGCATGTGCCTTAGACAGGATAGCTGAGTTCTCCTTTTTTGACTCCTGGCTCCCTGTTGGATTTAGCTTGTATTCATTTGTGGGTTCTTTAGGCTTTTGACCACTTGGAGTAAAATTCCTGGTTTGCATATTCTTGGCTCCAAGCTTTCATGTCCACATGTCTGGCCTGCATCCTGGTCAAACCCACATCAGCAACCTTTAAGAAAGGCCTGATCATTTTGCCATGAACCCACGGCTCCAGGGGCAAGCCTGTTGCTATGGCAACGTGGAAGATCTACCAGGCACACGCTGTCACTCTGCTTTGGGACTGTGAGGTCTCAGGGAGGGGAACACCAGCCTCCTGAGGGAGATAACGACCCTTGTGGGCCAATTACCAGAGGAGAGGGCAAAATGCTTCCCCAACCCGGCCCTAGCAGGCCCTGTGGCTTGCAGTCACTCCTCCCAGGGGCCCCTTCCATTCCTGCGCCTGGGACATTTGGAGGGAATCCAGAGAAATTGCCAGGTTTCATTATGCAGCTTCGAACCCCCATGGTGATTCTCTAGAGAGGCTAAAAGGATGACATTTCTCTTGTCTTGCTAACTGAGGATGTGGGTAGCTGATGGTTCCACACACGCAACCTGGTAATCCCTCCGGGAAGATAACACACGTTTCTACTCTCAAGGAGACTTGGAGATCAAATCCATCACGTGTCTCATTCCTGTTTGCACTTATCAAGGTCCAGCGTGTAATCTCAACCTCCACGGGCCCATGCGGTCATTTGATCTGCTTCCACAATCATTGTCCTGAATCTCTGCATCCTTCTCTCCCAGCCTTCCACCCATCCTCTCCTTCTCATTCTCTTCCATTCTCTTCTGGCCCTTGAACCCTTTCTCCAAGACTAGCAAGTTCCCCTGCCTGCTAAATGTCTTCAAAGCACTCCCTTACCCCTTGCCTTTTATCTTGCTAAAGCTGGCCACTTCCCTGAGGGCACTATTTCCTTTGCACCCTCCCCTTGAGGTAACTATTTTCTCCTATCCCTTGTATTTCAGAACGAGGTGGATTGATATCTCTATGGTGAGTCTAATTAATTACAAATAATAGAAAAATCAGCTAGCACTGGCTTAATGAAGCAGTGTTCATCTTTCTTCATATAAGCAGAAATCTGGATGTAGACGGCTGCTGAAATCGGCTTGGTGGCCAGTCAAAAGGAGGACTCACATCGCTGTGACTGTCTTTGCTTTTTTCTCATATTTACAACTGCTTAGTCACAATATGGCCACTGCAACCCAGCCATCATGTCTGAATTCCAAACAAGAAGTCGTGATGTTTGCATCAGGAAACAAAAACATTCCCAAATTGTCTAAGAAAATTAAGCTTATATTCCATTGGGCCACATGGCCTTAATGCAGGGGAATGAATCTGGAGGATTTAGGTGGCATTCTGCACCCCAGAACAAAATCAGAATTTTGTCAGTAAAGAAGAAGAAGGATAAAGATATCAGGCTGAGAACAGTGTCTGCACCAATGTCACCCTCACTCTCTCACAGTGCATTTCCACTCTCCTCTTTAAAACCTTGTTTCGGGGTGCCTGGGTGGCTCAGTCGGTTGAACATCTGACTCTTGATTTTTGGCGCAAGTCATGATTCCAGGATTGTGGGATGGGGCGCTCCCTCAGGCTCTGTGTTGACAGCATATTCTCTCTCTCTCTCTCTCTCTCCTCTGCTCATGCATGTGCACACATGCTCTCTCCTTCTCTCTCTCAAAATAAATAAGTAAACTTCAAAAAAACCCAACTCTGTTTCTTTGTACTCATGGCATTTAGATATTCTGCCTTACCTCCTGTTGCTGCTTCATCTCCTGGGGATCCTCCCATTCATTATGTGCATTGACAATGAGCAAAAATCCCATTGCTCCATAGGGCAACCCAATTGCTTGCCCCCTTCACCCAAGCCTTGATTACTCTGGATGACACCCAGGTGGGTAGCCTGTCCACCATCGCCACATAGGTGCTCAACCTTCTTTTCATCATTAGTGATTTCCTCTCCTCTTCAGCCATCTGCTCCCATACGAACTCCCCAGGTATTGTAATGCTTCTCCTCCAAAATGGCTAACTCAGGCACTCCTTTGCTTGACTGTAACCACACCTTCTTCCAGGTGTTTATTCAACTGCTCTCATACCAACTCTTCTTTAAGCAATATTGGCATTGCTGTTCCTCCTCCATCTCCTGATCCATCAACCTTGCCTTTCTATCAGCATGGATTTCATGAGTAGTATTTCTGTAACTTCCTTTATGCCCTACATTTCTCTACTCCCATTTCTACTCCCCTAAACTTCCTTGTCCATCTGTTGCCTCCATTTGTCTCAGGTCTAAACCTGGATGAACCCAACTACCTGTTTCTCTGTGCCTGCAGCCAAGCAGCTGAGCATTACCCAATGGGGCAGATTGATTTCACTATATGTTCCAGGTCATTAACTTCAAACAGGTCCTCTCATACTACACAAAAATCTTCTACAATTCTCTGTTTCTCACTTTCCCATTTTTCCATAGTGACTATGGAAACCTTCTCTTTTCCTCAATCTTCCAATCTCCCTTTCCTTTTTTCTTCTTTAAGCAGATGATCTTATGCCATATTAGGGAGAAAAAGAGGAGCTTTTTCATAGGAATGAAATCGGAATAGGAGTTCACATAGGAACTCTCTTAACATGTACCTGTCCTGGGATCGTTTTCTCCTGGTCTAACAGCAGAGCTGTCCCACCTTCCCTCTAAGGAGAATATCCTCCTATCTTTTAGGAACCTTACACTATCATCATTTCTTCTTTTTTTCTTGTGTATTCAACCTTTTCCTCTCACCTAATCTTTCTCATTTTTTTAAGTTTATTTATTTATTTTGAGAGAGTGTGACTGGGGGAGAGGCAGAGAGAGACAGAGACAGAGAGAGAATCCCAAGCAGCCTTTGCACTGTTAGTGTAGAGCATGATGTGGGGTTCAAACCTGTGAACCGTGAGATCATGACCTGAGTTGAAATCAAGAGTCAGACCCTTAACCAACTGAGCTACCCAGGTGTCCTGAATCTTTCCTATTTTATTTATATATAAATTGAAAAACAAAACAATCAGGGGTTCCTGGGTGGCTCAGTCAGTTGAGCGTCCAACCCAACTCTTGATTTTGGCTCATGTCATGAACCCAGGGTCGTGGGATGGAGCCCCACGTCGGGCTCTGTGCTAAGCATGGAGCCTGCTTGGGATTCATTCTCTCTCTCTCTCTCTCTTTTTTCTCTCTCTCTCTTTCCTTTTGCCTCTCTCCCTGTTTTCACTCCTTCTCTAAAATAAAAATAATAGAAACAACCACACAGTCATAGTCTACGTCCAGCTTCTACTTGATCTCTCTTCTCACCATCACAGGTCAAATTTGTAGAGAAGTCTATACTTTTTGTCTTCATTTCTATATCTACCAACCTCTAGCCCCACAGTTCTGGCTTCTAGTCCACCCATAACTAGCATCTTTTACTGGAATTATGACTTACACTTATACTAAAACCAGTATTTCAGTTTTTCTCTTTCTTGATCTTCCCTTACTTCTTTGAAACACTCTTCTACTGACTTACATGATTCAACTCTCTCCTGGCTTTTTTCCCACCCCGCCAGCTGTTCCTTCTCTATCTCCTTTGCAACCTCATCCAGCTCTACTTGTCTGATCAATTATAGAGATTTTCAAGACTTTTCAAAAATCTCTCTTCTTTTACCTCACATTTTCTAAGTGGGTATCAATCTCAAATTTATATTTTTACTTCAGACTTTTCTGAGCTTTTGACCTATAACATCTAATTTTTAACTTAGCATGTTTTCTTTTTTTTTAAGATTTTATTTTTTTAAGCTAATCTCTACACCCAATGTGGTGCTCAAAGCTACACCCCAAGATCAAGAGTCACAAAGCCACCATCTGAGCCAGCCAGGCCCCCACTTTAGCATGTCCTCTATATAAAATATTTGACTTTATAAAGGAAACCTGTATTAATTATCTGTTGCTGTGTCACAAAGTATCCCAAAACTTCCCCCTTAAAACCATAAACAGGTACACCAGGCTGTCTCAGTTGGTAGAGTTTGTGACTCCTGATCGCAAGGTTGTGAGTTCAAGCCCCACATTGGGTGTAGAATTTACTTGATAAAGGAAAAATAAACATTTATTAGCTCATAGTTTCTGTGGGCTGGCAATCCAAGTGTGGCATGATGAGATCTTTTGGTTCAGTCAGGAGGCTGCAATGAAGGTTGTGGTCAGGCTGTAGTCATGTCAGGACTCAAATGGGGGAGGACCCACTTTGAAGCCCACTCATGTGGCTGATAGGTCTCAGGTCCATTCTGGCTGTTGCTTGGAGACATCAGTTCCTTACCACAGGGCTTCTTCACAGAGCTACTTGCAGCATGGCAGCTTACTTCCCCAGAACAAGGATTTCGGTGGGGGTGGGGAGGTGGGAGGGTTAGGGTGGGGGTGGGATAGAGAGGGGTGAGGAATATGGAAGTCACAGTCTCTTTGTAATCTAATCTCAGAAGTAAATTCCCATCACTTTTGTTTTGTTCTATTCATTAGAAGCAGAACACTAAGTACGGGGCACCTGGTGGCTTAGTTGGTGGAGCATGTGACTCTTGGTCTCAGGATCGTAAGTTTGAGTTTCATATTGGGCACAGAGATTACTTAAAACAAAACAAACCAAAACGCTACATCCAGCCACATACAAGGGAAAATAATTATATAAGGATGTGAATACCAAGACTCAGGGATCCCTGGGGGTTGTTTTAGAGGCTGGCTACCACATGACCTCCTACTCCTCATCGTGTCCAAACCGAACTCTTGCTCTACTTACCACACTACCCCCATCAGAGGACCAGAAACATGGCTCTCCTTTGGTTTCTCTTTCTCAGTAGCTGACACCTTCATCGATCCTGTTCTGCAACCCAGAAACCTAGGAGTCTTCCTGAGCCCTCTCTTCTCTCTTCCCTACACCCCCATCTGATCATCACCAGATTCTGTCAGTTTATTTCTCAAATATCACTCTACTCTGTCCACTTACCTCTGCCACTACCGCTCTCAGCCTAAGAGAAGCAACCATCATTTCCTGCTTGGACTTGCAATTGCCTGCTAACTGGTCTTCTAATACATGTTCTACGATGCAAAGTGATCTCTTCATAATATAAATCTGACTGTGACATCCTTCTGCTTACAATTATTAAATGACTTCCTGGGGTACCTGACTGGCTCAGTTGGTAGAACATGTGACTCTTGATCTCAGGGCTGTGAGTTGGAGCCCCACATTGGGCATGGAGCCTACTTCAAAAAAAAAAAAAAAAATGGCTTCCCATTTCCTACTGGATAAAGACAAAATTCCTCAACAGTTTATACTGTCCTACATGGTCTGTGTCTTCATCACCTCCCAGACTCACCTCACACTGGTCTCTCCTTTTCCCTCTTCTCTCCAGGCATGCTGGCTTTCTTTTAGTCTTAGTAGCCACAGGGTATTTGCAAATGCTGTTCCTGCTTAGAACATTCTTCCTTCCTTTTTGTCTAGTTAATTCCTATTCAATTTTTAGGTCTTAACCCAAGAATTTCTTACATGAGAAATCCCCCTTCTAGAATCTCAGAGATTTATGTCTTTCTCCTTGACCTCTTGTCATAGTTACAATTTTATATTAGTTTATGTGATTATTTGTCTTTTCTATATTCTGTAAGTGCCATTGATTCAGAGTCATGTCACTTTGGTATTCCCAGTACAAATACCTGCATAATATATGCTCAATAAACATGTGCTAAGCAAATGGAGTTTCTTGACCACAGCTGTCCCCAAATGGGTGCAGCCAAAGGCTTCCTGGCTTGGCCTGGTGGGGATGACTGGGCTACTATGTGATTAGATCCCACCTGCTTACCCAGGGTGCTGAAAGGCTGAGTTCCAGATACAGATCTAGGAAAGTCTCACTACAGGTTTAAGGAAGGAACTGGCCCAGATCACTGATCTGGGTGGCCAAGCCTGCTTGATTGACTTTCTTATTGAATTAGAGTCAAAGCATCACAGGCTATCCAGCCAGACCTTGTTGCCTATTGGCCCTGGCTAGATGGGATTTGTTGTGAATGGGCTACTGAGGCTTGCTGGGGAATGGACACTGCTTCCTTCTTTCAGCATTAGTGAGGAGCAGTTATGGGCCCACCATGGCACATATGACCACTTCTTTGTTCCATGACTTCTTTCCCTAGAAATGACACAGCCTGCTGGTAACAGGCGGTTGCTGGCTTTGCCTGTGAATCCTGTCCTTAGTTCCTTCTAAGAGTAGGTTGTGCCGGGACTATGATGGTGTCCCTGTGGGACAGATATGGGAATGGTTCTTATTCCTGCTGCTCTCTACCAATTGGTTTACCCCACAGCGAATCAGAACTTCCGAAGCCTCCATCTCTGGGGGCACCTACAGTCTTACTTAGGTACAAGAGGTGGTAGAGTTGAAAGCGACTTTTCAACAACTCAGACAGGCTTAAGCAGGGTATTTGCACCACCCTGCCCCTGTGGTGCTCCCATTGTGTAGGAATGGGATTCCCTCTGACTTTAAAGAAGAAGAGGTAAAAGTATCCCTGGGTGATGGCCCAGTTGACTTCCCAAACCGAGCCCACATGAGCCTCCATCCTTTCAGCACTTTATGAGAAAACCTTGATTTTTAAGACTGAGGAGTTCAAATTTTAGATATTTAAAGTAGTGGGGATTTAGCAAAGAGTTGCAGCAAGGAATGGTGTAGTGCAATGAGGATTTTTGAAAAATTAATCTGGACACCTTGTGCATTGGATTCCAAAAAAAGAAGTAGCTGGGGCAGAGAGACAAGCTAGGGTATAAGGATAATCCAAGGCAAGAAATGTGTTTTTAAGAAATTTTTAATGTTTTATTTATTTCTGAGAGAGAAAGAGAGAGACAGTGTGAACAGGGGAGGGTCAGAGAGAGACGGAGACACAGAATCTGAAACAGGCTCCAGGCTCTGAGGCTACTGTCAGCACAGAGCCCGACCCGGGGCTCAAACCTACGAACCGTGAGATCATGACCTGAGCTGAAGTCGGACGCTCAACCGACTGAGCCACCCAGGTGCCGCCCCAAGGCGAGACATGTTGAGAGCTAGGACTACAGCTATGGCTGAGGGATTACTGAGGACTGGATGTATTAGAGCTACCTGGGCAAGTATGAATCAGTAGGCCTTACATGTGGATAGAGATATAAGATGATTCTTTACTATAAAGTTGGGAGATGTCTGCCCTCTATTTGCTCTGGCATGCATATGCACTGACATGCCATTGTCTCCCACAGTTATCATAACCATGTTCCCATTTACCTAGACTGACAGCACCCAACTCCTACAGGCTCCCTCGCTTATTCGACACACTTCTCCATCTTCATTTGCCACATTCTTCCTGTGACATAAGTTTTATATTCACTTTGCAGCTCCACACGCCCCAGCTGTGCTCAAGAGGTGTTCACCCTTCTCTCCTGACCCCTGGAACCTCAGCCACCTGGTCCTGTCCTGCCAGCAGAAAATAGTGGCCAGCTGGGGGCGCCAGCGATGAGCAACGGAGACAGTAAATTCAAGTTCAAGGCATCTTGAGGCAGAGGAGTCTGCTTTGAGCAGCCATAAAGGGAGGCTGGAGACCCTGGGAGCAGCCTGCATTAGAACAGAGGCAAGAGTAGACTGGCTGGGTCAGGCTGAAAGCAGAGAGGGAGATGGGTGAGGACAGAGTTTCANGAAAGGAGAGGCCTGAGCCACCGCCTTTATCAAATTATTTGTGGTCAGTTCAAGATGAGACAAGCTCTGGTTTTCCTGTTTGAAGACACAGCGGGCATTCTGCTTCTCTTTTCTTCCATTCTCCTGCTGACCATTTCAGCTTCCTGACAGCAACTTGCCAGAGTGGGAGCAGAAGAAATGAAGGAAGATGAAAGTCAAATGTGTAAATTTTACCATTTGTTAACAGCTCAGCGGAGAGGCACAGTGGTGAGGATGTTGGGGAATTGGAATCATTTAAAAATACTAATAAAAAAGGCTATTATATAAAGGAATCAGATAATTGATTTGCATACTATGCATCAAATGCTACTGAGACCAAAAGATTGGCAGCATTTGTTTTTTATTGCTTAGAATTTAAACTTTAGATTTAGCAAACAGTGGATCCCAACCTGTCTTTGATACATCTGGTAGCTGGAGGGAAAAGAGTTTATTCTTATGTAAAATTTGATCCTGTTACGTTTAGTTATCATTTCAATCTGTCAATATGTTTTATGTAATGTCCAGTTTCTCCCTGTCCAATATATTTTTTAGGCTTTCTTGCTCTGTGTAACTATAGTAGGTATATAAGGAAGTGTAAGAGGGTGTCCCTAGACCTGGGAAATAAATACTCCTCTCAAAATGGAAATATTTCATAATTAATAAATATAAGTTCAATTTTCCTCAGAAGTACCCCATCCTAAAGATGAGTTTTAATTTCTAACTAGTAAATGATGAAGACTGGATTCTTAGACTAGTTAACAATAAGGAAGCAGTAACCTAATAATCATGTAACTGAACATGAGTCAATCTCCTGTGTGCTCTTGCTTGCTCACTCTCTCCACAGGAAAACCTGAAGACAGGCCTGGCCAGCAGGTCTCTACATAATAGGAATCTCACTCTCATGAGCCATAGGAGGTAGTCAGGTGAACAGTTCTCTGAGGTGAGCTGGTCAGATGCTGCTGTGACAACAGGCTACACTCAAAGGGGCAGGCTGGTTTCAAGTCCAGCAGATCGAGATCATTTGAGAATGGGGACCCACTGTGGGCAGAGTTTTCTAGAGTCCAGAAGTGGCTGTATAAGCCTGAAACAAAACAAACAAACCTAAAAGACATGTTTGTGGGCCAGCAGGAACCTCTGGTATAATAAACAGTAAAATGCACTGGGCAGTAACAATCTATCTGTATATCCACCAAAGGGCCCAATAGAGCCCATGGCTTCTGTACTACTTCTGTCACAAGGAAGATGACTTCCACTGTGGGTCAGTCTGAGTAAACAATCCTTGGACATTATCCAATTCTTTGCTTTAATTTCATGCTCACTGAACAAATCTCTACGTACTATTTCGGTTTTACAGCAAATTTTACAACTAGCAAGGGGGGTAGGGTACCTGGCTGGCTCAGTTGATGGAGCATGTGATCTTTGATCTCAGAGTTGTGAGTTTGAGCCCCATTTTGGGTGTAGAGATTACTAAAAGGAAATGAATAAAATAAAAAAAATCTCCACAACCTTGAAGGGGGGTGATCTGAGTAAGGGAATATACCTATTTTAGTCCCGAAAAGACCAATTGCTGTGTATCCACAAATTAACATTCTGCTCTTCTACTGATCCTTTCTTGGGTTTGTTTAGCATTTGTTTGAGCCTTGTCGAGCTTTAAACAGCTCAGAGTAAGCTAATAAAATAAGATTCTGGTGCTGAAAAGCTGAGTATGTAACCATGATCATCAGCGACCTAAATTTGTGTGTCACCCTACTGTCCCTATATCAATCAGCAGGCTTTTTTTTTTTTTTTGGTACATGCAGTGGCAACTATTGGCAGGTGAATGAAGCCATGGATTTAGCTTTGTAATTCAAAACTCTCTTATCTCATCCTTTGATTTTCAGCCCCCACATTTCTTTTTTCTATGTCCTTGTCCCTCCTGACACTTCCATTTCTCTAGCGATGAGGTGTTTTGGGGGGTTGTCCATGGTTTTCCCAAGTTGTCCTTACTTTTCTTCTTTACATCTTCACCTTCCTCCTGTTTTATGACTTTTATTACTTTTTGTTTTTGTAATTTGGAAACTCACCTGCCTCCTCAGTGATCTTATTAAGATCTCCTATGTTACAGGTTCACTAGCACTGAAATGTCCCTTAGAGCTGGGCTGACCAATAAGGTAGTCACTGGTCACATGTGACTACTGAACATGAAATTGGCTGGTCTGAAATGAGAAGTGCTTGGAGTACCTGGCTGAGGAGTGTATGACTGTTGATCTTGGGATTGTGAGGTTGAGCCCCACAATGGATGTAGAGATTACTAAAACTAATTAATAGATGAAATGAGATGTGCTTTAAGTGTAAAATGCACACTGAATTTCTAAGATTTAGGATAAAGAAAGGATGTAAAATATCTCATTAACACGTTAAAAACATGATCAATATTTTGGCCACAGTGGGTTAAAGCAAATGTATTTTTTAAAAAAATTTTAATGTTTATTTATTTTTTGAGAGAGACAGACAGAGTGTGAGTTGGGGAAGGGCAGAGAGAGAGGGAGACAGAATCCAGAGCAGACTCGATGAGGGGCTCGAACTCACCAACTGCAAGATCATGACCTGAGCTGAAGCTGGATGCTTAACCGACTAAGCCACACAGGTGCCCCAAAGCAAATGTATTCTTAAAATTAATTTCACCTATTTCTTTACCTTTATAATGTGGCTCCTAAAAAATGTAAAAGTACATACTTGGCTAGCAATATAATTCTGTTGGCAGTGCTGCCTTAGGGAGCCTTAATGTCTACATCTCTACAAGTGGCCTAAAGACTACATGAAAAATTCCATTTGGTTGGAATGTCCCCAGATTAATCCCCCGTTTCTCTTTTCTCTGTCCTGACCTACCTTCTCAAGTCATTCTCATTTCTCCTTTTCTTTAAGAGGCTAAAAGAAGGGGAAGAGTTTTCTTTTTTGAGTCAGAAGTAGGCACAGGACAAATACATTTGAATGTAATGGGGATATAAGGAAAACTGAAGGTAAGCAAGACTGCCTGTAGACAATCTGTTAACAAAACACAGTAATATATACACCTGGACAAGCATCAGTCCCACGGGGAAACCCAGCAACTGTAATTACTTCACCTACAGGCACTACACTGAGAATTGTTTCTTTCCACTTGAGTGGAAGCCTGCTCTATACTAGAGCAAGCTGTCAGGAGTTTTGCTTCTCTTATACCAGATCTGTCTTCTGAGGCTTACTTTTCTATGTGTTATGTAAATGATAATTAATACATGGAACACACTGACAATAATGAGTGGAGGTTGGAGAGTCAGAGGGATCCAGATTTGATCCTGGCTTTTCCACTTGCTGACTCAATGGCCTTATGCCAGGTACTTCACCTCTGGAGCCTCACCTGTGAATCTGTAAAATAGAGATAATAGGATGACAGCCTCCTGGTGGGTCAGCACCTTTCCTCTGCTCCTAACTATTTTCCATTCTCATTTAGTGGAAACCTACTCTGAAATACGATTCTATGTTGACTTTTGCCAGAGAAATCTTATTCCTCACCACAGACAGACCTTGTGAAAGAAAAGAGCTTTGAGGGGACCACTGGCCTCGGCACTTGACATTTGAAACACTGCAGTTTGAATGAACTTGAGGAATTGGTCTGTGACCGAGACTGGAGAACATTCAAGGTGAAGAGCTTTGGCTTGCAGAATGTGTCCATGGTGGGCAAGGAGAGAGAGCGGGTGAGAAAATGCTTATACTAGAATATGTGCAGGCAAAGACATCTGTGTATTTCTTGCAGGCCAACTATAGAGAAAGCCAGCCATGAGCTGTCTTAAACAGACTGTCCAGAACTACAAAGGGAGTCCCAGCTATGAGGGGCTCCTTGCAGAACACTGAAAACTGGGGCTTGCAGAAGGAACATTATCAGTTAACGTGATTCCTGAGGCTAACAGATCTTTGAGGAGCCCTTGAATGTGACCTAGAAAAAAGAGTCAGCTTTTAAACATTTGTCAACCCACAAAAGCAGCCCTAGAGACTGAGTTTCATACTTGAAGGATAAAGTCCTATATGCTTAAAATGGTTTATCGTTACTCCTTATCTGGCCACATGTCAATCCCTTTCTTTCACCAGGTGTACTAAACTTCTTCAGGTGCCTGAATTCACTTCTGGCTAGCCTGTGGTCTAGACTGGGACCTGCCTGGGGAGCATTTGGTTTTCTGAGTAATTCCTTTTCAGCCCAAACTGTTCCCAGGCCCAGGGCATCACTAGCCAATTAAAGATAAGATGCTCCTGGGGCGCCTGGGTGGCTTAGTCGGTTAAGCGTCCGACTTTCGCTTAGGTCATGATCTCGCGGTTCGTGGGTTCGAGCCCCGCATCGGGCTCTATGCTGACTGCCAGCTCAGAGCCTGGAGCCTGTTTCAGATTCTGTGACTCCCTCTCTCTCTGACCCTCCCCTGCTCACGCTGTCTCTCTCTCTCTCTCCTAGAAATAAATAAAAAAAAAAAATTAGAAAAAAAATAAAGATAAGATGCTCCTTACAGGAATAGAGACTCACATTATTCAATAAGAATTTGTGCCTCTCTGCTGTATTAAACAGGATTAAGATGGGAAATTCATGCACAGCATAGATCACAGGGGCTTCCGGGTTAACTGTCCTTAGTTTCAAGACTAACCTAAATGGAAGGAGAGCAAGAGCATAAAGTGGGGATGGGAGAACAAGACGATTCTGTGACATACCTGAATGCATGGCAGTAAATGATGAGCTATTAAAATGAGAATTAAGTGGGGGTGCCTGGGTGGCTCAGTCAGTTAAGTGTCCAACTATGGCTCAGGTCATGATCTCACAGTTCATGAGTTCGAGTCCCGCATTGGGCTCTGTGCTGACCTCTCACAGCCTGGATACTGCTTCGGATTCTGTCTCCTCCTTTCTCTGCCCCTCCCCCACTCGTGTTCTCTCAAAAATGAATAAACTTTAAGAAAAATCTTCTAGGGGTACCTGGGTGGCTCAGTTGGTTAAGCGTCCGACTTTGGCTCAGGTCACGATCTTGCAGTTCATGGGTTCTAGCCCCATATCGGATTCTGTGCTGGCAGCTCAGAGCCTGGAGCCTGTTTCAGATTCTGTGTCTCCCTCTCTCTCTGCCCCTCCCCCACTCATGCTCTCTGTCTCAAAATAAAAACTATTAAAAAAGGAAAGATTCCTTGTTTATAAAAATCTTCTAAAAAATAAATAAAAATGAGAATTAAGTGCTAAGGGCCCTGAGAGAACCGACAAATCACCCTGTGCCTCAAGAGTTTGGGATGAGCCTTGTCTAGACTGTAAGGGTGGTCCCCAGGTGGCTATTGGAAAATGAAGCATCTGGGAATTCCATGCTTAGAAATAGGAATGAGAACTAACCGGGGTGAGGGATTAAGGAGGAAAAACTGGATTGGTGGATGAGGCTGGATCATGAAGGACACACGTGCTGGGATGATGGAGCCAAATGCCCATGTGAAGTCCATGTAGTAAAAGAATGATTTTTGAGTTAGTGTCTCAGTGCATTAACGTGCTCATTTGTTTTCCCCCATGCCAGACTGTCTCAAGACAAGGGAGTTAGGGAGACCAGGACTCTTTTTCACAAACACTTGGGACACATTACTAACACACTTTGATTTTAAAATAAAATCTTAGGGGCACCTGGGTAGCTCAATTGGTTAGGCATCCAACTTCAGCTCAGGTCATGTTCTCACAGTTTGTGAGTTTGAGTTCAGGGCCTGGAGCTTGCTTTGGATTCTGTGTCTCCCTCTCTTTCTGCCCCTCCCCCGCTCATGCTCTCTTTCTCTCTCAAAAATAAACATTAAAAAAAGATACAATTTGGAGCACTTCAAGTTTTTCCATTGTGGAGGCCAGGTAGAGAGACTCTTGCCTAGGTATTCCAAGGGAGGAATTTAGATTACATCTATCAGACTAACACAACAGCATGACTTATCCCTAAAGTACCACCAGTGATCTACCCACCTACGTACCCACCCACCCACATACTCACCTATCATCTATTTTACCAGCCAACAAACATTTTTTTAAGTGCCCTGCAGGTGGTGTTCTATGCTTTGTGCTTAAGTTGCAACAATGAGTAACATGTTCTTTCTAGTGCATGTCAACTAGTTGGGGGTGGGGGTGGGGGGGTTGATGAAAGAAGAATGGAAAAACTTTGATAATTGTCACAGCCAGGAGGTGAGTACTTGGGAGTTCATTATACCATTTCTCCTGCTTTTTGTTCTTTGATGATTTTCCTAATAAAGTTAGATAACTCCTTTTTCTCAAGAAAGGAAGTTAGATTTGATTGATGCCTTTGTCACAAAGGCAAGCTTGGCTTTGAAGTTACACCCAGGGTATTAGGAAGAAAAACCCTTGGAGGAGGGTGCAGAAAGTGCTCAAGAAATGCCTTCTGGTGGAGGTTACTGTTCTCTAAAAGTACATACTCACATTGAGTAAAGACACCAAAAACTACAGGCCTGGCTTGACCTTAGGCTGCGTACAGAAGAGCTAACAGATCCGGGTCAGGAGTGAGAAACTGGCTTCTACCACATTCCATACTCTTATCTTCTACCCTTTCTTCCTTCCCTTTTGCTTCAAGTCGGCTGAGGTAAGTAGATAATTTAGATACTGGGCAACACCTGAGCACCCACTATATATATATGCCAGCGGCTGTTCCGAGGCTTTGGATTCGGCCCTGAGTATACCGTTTTATAGAAGGTGGAGCCGGGAGTCCGGAAATTCCCCAAGGTGTGGGGGACGTGACACAGGCAGGCAAGAGCACTTCAGGAACCTAGTCCTTCCAACCTCAAGTCGTGGAAAATAGGTCAGAAACTTGGGATCAGGCAGAGATCGCTTTGTGGCTTGGCACAAGTCACTGGGCCTCGCTGAGCTGACTCGATTTCTCCATCTATAAAAAGGGTACGGTAAAACCTGGTAAGGTTTTGCTTTTTTCTTTAAGGACCAGAGACCTTTAAACTGTCAAGATCCTGGCGCGAAAGGAGGGCTCCATAAATGGCAGCCATCATTCTTGGACGAGTGCCGGCACATCCTCCGGGCGCGCCTCCCGCGGGGTCCCTCGGGACCGGCCGGGCCCGCCCCCGCGGCTCCGGTCGCGCAGTGCTCGCGGCAGGTGGCCCAGCATCTCGGTGCCCACGCCCCGGAGCGAGCGGGCGGGTTGGATGACCAAGGTCTCCCCTGGAGGATCGCCTCCCTCCCTCCCTCCGCACGCCCGGCGCAGGTGAGGTTTCCGGCCCAGGCCACGGGGACGGCGACCCCGAGAAGAGGTCGTGGCAGACAGCGCGGCCCGCGGCCGGGAGAGGGGGGCTGGGGGCACCCCCTCCCTAGCCCAGTTTCACCCCAGGACCAACCCCGGCTCCGCGGCCCGCGGGCTGCGCGCTCTGCGGCTGCGAAAACCCGGAGGCGCGGATCGGAGCGCGCTCGCAGCCAACTCCTC
>NW_027530356.1:4661926-4662734 GCF_008692635.1 Crocuta crocuta
CGTCCGCACCCCTGCTGCCCCCATCCCTCCAGGCTGCTCTCCCCCCGCCCGGGCCGGGTCCGCGCCCAGGTGGCGGGGTCTGCGGGGCGCGTGGCGGCGCGGGAAGGATCCCTGCCGTGGAAGAGGGGCGGGGGCGGGCTTCTCCGCAGTCTCTTCGCGGGGCTGGAGGGCCACCCTCACGTTAGGCGAGCACTCGAGCCACCCGCCTGGGCGCCAAGAAAAGTTTTTTTCTCCCCCCCTCCCGCGCCCCTCCCCCCCCGGTCCGGCTGGGGTGGGTTTGGGTCCATTGGTGAAAAAAGTCACACGTTCCCATCAGCTGCTCCTCCCCCTGGGGGACGGGAGGCCGGCGCCGCGGGAGACGGAGGCAGACCTCCAGCCGCTCCGCCGCCGCCCGCGGAGCGGTGCGTCCCGGGGCTGAAGCGCAGCCGGGTGCCGCCGAAGACTGCCCCCGTCAGTGCGTGTCTGCGTGCCGGGCAGCGGCAGCATCCAACCTGCTTTATTCCTGCCTGCAGCGCCACAGCGAGCGAGCGAGGAGGGGGAGAGAGGGAGTCTGTCTGCAAAGTGCTGCTCCCTGGTGCTCAGAGGCGGCTGCTCCAGCTCCAACTCTCATTCATTTCGCCGGTTAACATGAGAGATCATGGCCGCCTTCGGGCTTCTCAGCTATGAGCAGAGACCGCTGAAACGCCCCCGGCTCGGGCCGCCCGACGTCTACCCGCAGGACCCCAAGCAGAAGGAGGTGAGGGCGCCGGCGGCCTCCCCCGCAACTGGGGCCGTGCTCCGCAGCGCTGACCCGGGGCCAAGTTGGCCC
>NW_027530356.1:4663195-4668239 GCF_008692635.1 Crocuta crocuta
GTTTCCCGGTTACCGGGCCTTGCACGGCGCCGCTGGGTGCTTCACCAGGTTCCTCCTGGCCGAAACCCTCTGGCTTGCTCTCCCCCGCTCCTGCCTGCTTTATTTTTCTCCCCGCTGCTTCGGTAAATCCGCGTAAACTTTTTGAAAAATGTTGGAATGCAGCGCATCCGACACAGGTCTTACGTTTTGCGCCAGCTGAGCAGGGACGGGGGGGTGGGGTGAGGGGGAGACCTTTTCCGTTCAAATTTTCCAGTTGGGAGTGGAAGTCATTTTTATCGAGGTGATAAATATTTGGCTCTTTGAACGTACTACTTTCTGTGTGTCCTCTTTTCCCTTTAAAAAATCGATATTAAGGGGAACCTGATTTTCGTCCCTAGAGGCGATTGGTATAATTGCTGGAGGCTGTTTTGTATACGTAAAAGCAGACGGGTTACCTTGGAAGGGAAATAAGTCCCGGGATTTCTTATTTTTTGGAATGCAATTGGAGAAACCTTGCCTCTTGCCTTAGGTACAGTAGCTTCAATGTCTAGAGTAACCATGACATTTTATAACCATTTGTTTGTCAGTAGTTAACAAGTAATTATGTAACAACTCTCCAGTTATAATGATCACCCTTGGCTACACAATTTGCCCAGGGATTTGCTTTTTTTTTTTCTTTTTTCTTTTTAAAGATCACCTGCTACCCAGCTGTGCTTTCTGACTTTGCCAGCTGCAGCCCACCCATCCTCTGTTTTCTTCGGCTAAAAACGAAGTGAGCACATTGCAGAACTTCTTTCTGGGAATCTGAAAACTCTCTATTAAAAGTTTGGAGGCCCACTGACATCACAGAAGCGGCTTTGTACGGAAGGCGAGGAGGGGTCCTTAAGACTTCCCTTTTGATAAATGTATCTATTTCAGTAATAAAGGAAGAATGCTTGTTCTGGTTAAACTTCTGTTAATGTTTCCGAACAGTAAGGAGTGGCAATTCCTTTTAGAGGCTTAAGCACATTAAATATGTTCGAGAATCCTTGGAGTAATTCAGTTTGAAGCTGGGTAGGTTTTACAGGTGGTTCTCAGTTGAGGCTTCACACTGAGGATGGATTGATGAGATTTTGCAGATTTCTTCCACACCCTATTCTCCCTGGGGGCTTTTCCCTCCCAGAAAAAAAGTTAAATCTTGGGGATTACAAATAACAGACATTAAGAACCAACTGTGACAAGAGTAACTTAAAAAATTCAGTGTCAGGAGATTTTTGAAGTTTTGGTGGGAACAGGAATACTGATTGGTGGACCTTTCTCATCTTGTAATTAATGTCTTGCCACATTTTCCAGAAGGGCTGTGTAATTAATAGCATCTCCCTAGTTACAGCATGGTCGTCTGGGATGCCACTTGGGCTTGTTAAGTGTTTATCCCTTAGGTCAGCACTCATTTAGGATTGGGACCCTGTGATTCTGGAAAAAAGAAAATTTTGGATTTTACAACATTTTCTGGCATTCTAAAACTGGAAGTGACCTTGGAGCCTATCTTACATAGCTTCCTTTTGACAAAGTGGAACTGAGGCCCAAGAAAGTTTGCCTGACTGAATCTAGGTGTGTGATAGAAAGGCAGAGGATTTGGACCACCAAACCCATACTGTGTCAAGACCCATACTGTGTTAATGATTTATGCTAAATTGTGTTGTGCCATTACTCCCTTTCCCCCAAGACAGCCAATATTTCATTTCTCTGGAGCAGAGTCAGAGTTACGTGTGACCGTGGCCAAATTTCAGTACAATATGGAACAGGTGCCGGGCCGTTCCTGGGTGGTGGAGTGGTGAACAGTATTTCACAGGTTGCAGTTATTTATGTACTGCCTCAAGATTTCTACCCTATCCCCGTATCACTTGTACTCATAGTCTACTGTTTTCTTTAATTTTTAAGAAACGTTTTTGTTTCCTAGGCAGCAGTGTGTATGAAGTCATGGGATCTCTCACACACACACACACACACACACACACACATATATATAAAATGCAAAATTTATAATCAAGTTGTTATATGTATACATTAAGTTTTTATTTACTGGGCATTACATACATTTATAAGGATACATAATAGGACTATACCTATTGAAACTTCACGAAGTTAATGTGTGCGTTTAAGACCGTTGTTGGTGTACGTGTGCCACGTTGTGGGAAATCCTGATTTAATGAAGGAAGTATGGGTTTCCAAGTTGGGCAGATCTGGAGTTGGGTCCTAGTTCAGCCTCTTTGCAGTTGTGTGGCCTTGGGCAAGTTGCATAACTTCTCATTTGTAAATTAGTATAATTGTTCTATTCAGAAAACTTTCCAAAAGCCTGGCTCCATTTGTGTGAGAAAAACCCTCCTCCTGGTGGAAGCTATTCTTATTACTATAGCTGTAACTTTTATTATTGTTAGCGAGTGCTAGTAGTGTTCTGGAAAACAGTTCCTAGGAGATAGGACGGAAAGCCTTGAATGAAGGTCCCCGGAGAAGGAGGGTCGGGTGGGGAGACCTGGAAGCTTTAACCTGCTCCATCGATTGACTGCGTTCTTTTGAGAGCTTGCCTGTGTATCAGCACTCCACAGGACTTTATTCGGTATTGTGTTATAATACTTTGTCTTCCGAAAACCGATCATCCTCAAGCCTCGACAAGAGAATCAGAAAACTGAGAGTCATCCTTGATTTCCCTTTCTTTCTTTCTTATGCTCCATAATACATCTATCAGGACACCTTGTCTGGTCCAGTTTCCAAATATATTTTCAATCTATCTACTGCTCCCCAGCCTCACTAATATGCTTGACTTCCTTTCTGCTTCAGATGTACTTTTCTGGCTTCCTGGGCCCCACATGCTCGGTCTGCCTGGACCCTTGTCTGCCTAGCCACCCCTCTCGCTGCCATTCCACCCTGCTCTTCTCACCTCGGCCTGTGGTTAGGAGGGTAGGCTCTGGAGCCGGTCTGGCTGTGTTTGAAACCTGGCTCTGCTATTTACATACTCCATAGTCTCCCTGTGCCTCAATATCCCCTCTTGTAGAGTGGGGATGAGAAAGCTGTCTACTCCATAGTGCTCTTGGAAGCTTACGTGGGTAATGCGTGTAAAGCATTTAGACTAGAGCCTGGCATAGATTTGACACAAATACACTCGGAGCCTGCCTCTTCTTCATCCTTCAGGTTTCAGCCCATGACCTTCTCAGAGGCCTTTCTAGTATAAGCATGTAATTGGTAATTTTGTATTTATTTGTATGCTGCCATTACCAATTAAAGGGTCAATTTGGTGAAGGCAGGGATGAGCGCTGTTTTAGGCATCACTAAAGTGCCTGGCACCTAGCTAGTTAGTTCCTGGGATCCTGAGGGCCTGAATACTTAGAATGTATGAATGAAAGTGGGAAGGAATGAATAAAAAGGAAGTCTGGTGATTGAGGAGTGTTAGGGAAAGTCTAGTTTAAGATCTAACCTTGGAGATGACAAGGCTGAAAGCTAAATTAAACCCTAGAAGTAGGAAGGAAGTAGTAGAAGGGGCTGAATAGTAAACATTTTCAGGAAGTCAAATTAGAAAAAGAGTTTGGGTCAATAGTGATATTTCCAGGCATGAAGAGCTATAGAGCCCCACCGGCAGGGGAGATGGGAGTGCGGGGAGAATGGCCTGGTGTGCAGTGCAGAGACTGTCCAAGTACAGTAAAACCTGGTAGGGTAGGGGAAGGAGTAGGGAGGTATAGAAGGTAGGGGGTGGTGGTGGTGGTGGTATCTGCACATGGATAACCCAGAGCAGCTGTTCTCAAACTCGACCTATCCTGATCAGCTGGAGGGCTTGTTAAAAACTGATCGCTGTGTTTTTCAGATTCTGTAGTTCTGAGCCAGGGCCCCATAATTTGCATTTCTAACAAGATACCTGGTTATTTGATGTCTGCTGGTCCAGACCCCACTCTGGCCCCTGACCCAGAGAGAAGGCATCCATGTGTAGAGAGTTCTGCCTGATGCAGGTAGGGCAGGAGGACTAGACGTCTGTGTGTGGCTAAAGTTGCAGTAGTTTGGTTTAGCATCCAGCTCAGCCAGGGTCTGGTGGGCTTTTCTCAGAAGTTGTGTTCTTTCTTACATCAAAGGGAAGTCAGGAAGTCTCAGTCCCCCTCCAGTGGCTTTCCATTACACTTGGAATACAACACAGACTCCTTACCTAGGACTTTGAGGTCCAACCATCTGGTCCTTGCTCCCTTCTGCAATCACTGCCAGTTGCTAGACCACCTGGCTTTGAGTTCTGGCTTCATCACTTACTGCCTTTTTGAACCTGATCTCACTTGTGGTGTGGGGTTCATATTTGGATCAACTACATGGGGTTGTTGGAAAGGTAAAATGAGATTGGAACCATGTCTGGCACAGAGAGCATAGTTAAGGCCACTGCTATTGGTATTTCCCCTCCTTTGTTAAAGGATCCCAGGACTTCCCAATGTGTTTGTAATGTCCCTAAGACACTGCCCTTTGAGATCTGGCTTCTGGGCTTTAAGTCACCGCTTCCTGACTTGTTCATTCTCAGCTGTGCAGTGGGACCACGTAGGTGGACTCTCTCCTTCCAACAGGCTCAACTCTCTTGTGTCTGTGTTCCTGTCCCTGACTGCCCCTGTCATCACGTTACCTGTCATTTGGCTCTTCCCTCTCAAGGAAGCCTTTCTTGTAACCCTTCTTTGCTTGTTCTTGCTAGCTCATCATCTTGTGTTAATAGGTTTTGCTGTGCTGATCACTGTCCGAAATGGTTGCTGGTTTTCTCCATGGTCTTCCACGTCAGAATGTAGACTGCGTGAGAGCAGGGTCTTGTCCGTGGTGTTTAGTTTTGAGCTGCCTAGTGCCTGGTATTAGACAAGGTGCTCAGAAAATAGTTCTTGCAGAAATTAATAAAGTGCAGAAAGACCTCTTAATGAGCAGTTGTATTTATAAATCTAACTGCCCCAATGCTTGTTTTATTTTGGCAAAGCCTGTTTTCTTGTTAGCATCTAAAAATCCTAAAACACATTAAATGCTTATTTTAGAGACAGCTGGGGAGGTGGGGTGAGGGGAGGTGGGGTCAGGGGAGGTGAAA
>NW_027530356.1:4668836-4789475 GCF_008692635.1 Crocuta crocuta
CTGGGGAGGTGGGTGAAGGGAGGTGGGGGCAGGGGAGGTGAACATTTGTTTCTTTATAATCTTTGAGAGGGAGGATATTGATAAAGTTGCCTAGGAATAGAGGACAGGTTGACCAGTTGCCTGGGGGACCATAAGAGAAGGTTGGGGGAAAAGCTTCCTCCTGAGATTAATTGGCTGGCTACACGGCTCCATCATAGACCTCGCTGAATACCAATGTTCTGGGAGGAATAGCTGTATGTTTTAACTCTGGTCTCATGAGACTCTTGGGCCAGAATCAGTGCAGGAAACACTGGGTCAGAGGCCCTGCTGCTTCCTGCTACTCACAGAAGTTTTACTACCCAAACTTTGTGGCCAAGGAGTAGGAACTCAAGTGGCTGTCTTTCTCAGAGTCTGCTAACACCTGCAGCAGAACTGACAAAGATGCTTGTTAAACATGCAGATATGATGCCCCACCTCAGACTTGCTGAGTCAGAATTTCTGGGAAGGAAGCTGAGGAATTTGCATTTTAAACAAGCTTTCCAGGTGATTCCTAAGTACATTGTTTGAGAACAGTTGCTTTAGTTTGTGTCTTTATCTGTTGAAAATGTTGTAAACCAGAACCCCTCATTTCCTAGCTGCTTCCCACTGTTTGATGTCTTAGAATCTTTAGACAAATATACCATTTGAAGTATTAATACTCTTTGATAGAAAATAGAATGAGTTTAGCTACTGGCTCCCCCACCCCTAAAGTTCTGTTCTAATGACCATGGTTTCCAGAAAAGGCTTGTTTTCTATCTGCTGTATACAGTTTATAGCAGAGTATAGAGGCCCTGCCTTTCCCTCGAAATATCCACAGTTCCCTCCTGTGTGCACTTGGCTAAACTGGGGCTTAGGGGAGCAGGTCTTGCTTTTTCCCATGAGGATGTTCTTTGACCTTGTTCAAGGACAGCAGAATTTTATGTTTGACTGTGGGCTTGGACTCTCAACTGGGCTCTTCGGGGACTCATGTAAAGCCATTAATTTCTAGTGTAGCCACTGTCTGTTGTTAGCCTGTCGGGTTTTTCGCTTAGGCTGGTGACTGTGGTGATGGCATGTGAAGTTCAAAGACCACAAAGCGAGGTCTGCAAGGCAAACTGTGTTGGATGAGCACTAGGTAGGAGAGGCTGAGGATGAACAGAGTGTTAGGATTGTAGTTCAGCCAGTGCCTTTTGTGGGCGTGTGCATATACACGTGAAAACAAAGCAGAAGTAGGAGGGAGGAAGTGGAAGTGGAAACTCCAAGAGTTGTGATGTATTTCTTCCATGGTTCTCCTTAAGTGAAGTTCTGAATCCCACTTGTGAGGCTTCTTGACAGACTAGGAAGGAAGTAGAGAAGTTGGAGGGGTCTGTAAGAATGAACACGTATAAAGTTCTCTCTAGCACTAAGTGTCCTCTGAGCAGCGGTAAAAGGAGCTGGTTGACTTAGCCTGGAGAAAAGCTGACCTCAGGGTGTGAGTGGGGAAAGCCACGTGGAGGGAAGAAGTCCAAGGGCAGTGTGGAGGGAGGTGCCTGCCTCCTACACATTCCTCCCTGAGATGGGAACATGGAAACACTTGATTTTTAATTGTCTTTAGATAATGTCGGAAGCTGGTAATGATGACAAGAAAGTTCATCATACGATCCTCTCTATTTCTGTTTGGGAAACTTACATAATAAAGAAAAGTGTCATTATATTACAAAATAGCATGATTTCTACCTAAAAATTTATGTCTACAGAATATGGAAGGATCATCACCCACATGCAAACAATTGTTATCTCTCAAGGATGGGATTAAAGGTGATTATTTTCTTTTTGTACTAATATTTATTTCAAACTGTAAAAATAAATGTGTACTGCTGTCGTCATTGGAGGAAATGACTTAGTAATTAGGTAACTTTGGTTAGGTTTACAGGACTGGGTCTTTGTTCTTGGTTCCAAACTAAGCTAGAACCCCTTCGGCTTACGGGTAGGCAGAGGCGTCTGGGAGGGTGTAGATTCAGATTGCATATACCTGATGGCCACCAAAGGTGCGATTGGGGTTGGGCTGTTTTCGTGAGCATTCCAGCTCTGTCTGCCATTTGAATTCTGATTTGGGGTGCGGTGTCATTTTCCTCACCTGTGAGTTGGGCAGAATCCCTAATGATCTAGATTGTTTTCTTCATTTTTTACTTAAAATAAAAAAAAAATGCTTATTTATTTTTGAGAGAGAGAGAGTGAGACAGAGCATGAGCAGGGTAGGGGCAGAGAAACAGGGAGATACAGAATCCAAAGCAGGCTCCAGACTCTGAACTGATAGCACAGAGCCCGATATGGAGCTCGAACTCATGAACCACGAGATCATGACCTGAGCAAAGTTGGACGCTTAACCAACTGAGCCATTCAGGCACCCCTATTTTTTTTTTTTAAAGTTTATTTTTTGGGAGACAGAGACAATGAATCCCAAGCAGTTTCCACGCTGTCATTGCAGGGCCCGACTTAGGGCTCTATCTCACAAACCACGAGATCATGACCTGAGCCAAAATCAAGATGGGGATGCTTAACCAACTGAGCCACCCGGTGCCCCTCATCTAGATTGTTTTAAATGTGAAGGAGCACGGGGTGCCTGGGTGGCACAGTCGGTTGAATGTCCTGCTTCAGCTCAAGTCCTCTCACAAATTTCATGAGTTTTAGCCTGCATCAGGCTCTCAGCTGTCAGTGCAGAGCCTGCTTCAGATCTTCCGTTCCCCCCTCCGCCCCCCCCATCGCTCCTCCTACTTATCCTGTCTCTCAAAAATTAACCTTAAAAAAATGTGAAGGAGCATCGTAAGTTTAAATTGTTACCAAATGTAAGGTATAAATTAAGTGTGGTGTACGGGAGCAGGTGTGTACCAATTGATTATTAAAATGTTAGGAATTTGATTAGCTGATTCATATCATGTTGGTAGCTTGAACTCTGGCATAATGGGAGTATTTACACCAAGGAAATGGGCAAATGTACAAGTTAGGTTTTTTGTTTTTGTTTTTAAAGTTCTTTAATGTTGTTCTTAGAGTGTGCCCACATACGTACAAGCAGGGGAGGGGCAGAGAGGGGGAGACGCATAATCAGAAGCAGGCTCTAGGCTCTGAGCTGTCAGCACAGGGCTTGAACTCATAAACTGTGAGATCATAACCTGAGCTGAAGTTGGACACTTAACTGACTGAGCCATTCAGGTGTCCCCTGCCTCCCCCCGCCCCCCCACCCCACCTTTTTTTTTTTTTAAGGTAATTAGTTGTCAAACATTTATGAGCATACTATTTGGGTGTATTTGTATTTGGCACTTTGTTGACTACTTGATTATCATTCTTATCCTGGGATTCCCTTATCTGCTTCCCACAATTTTTTTTTTTTTTTTCCAAAGCCAGACCCTCATTTACTTACCTGTCTTGCAGCTTGGAGTGAGCATATGACTTAATTTTGGCTGAAGAGATTTAATGGAAATCTACCTGAGGACTTCTGGAGAAGAATTTTTTTCTCACTGAAGAGTGCAGGCACAGGAGATGACCTCTTTTAATTCCCTATTAACTCCTTAGTTTTCTCTCTTTGGGAAAATAATGAAAGGATATGATCGTCGGAGCTAGGACATCTGTCTTGTGACCATGAGGCAACAAGCCTATAAATGAAAAGCCAACACATGAGACAGTTGAGTGACTTTATAAAAATTATGAAGCTACTGAACTGACTTTAGGACTACCTCTCCCTGGACTTCTTATTAAGTAAACAGTAGATGTCCACATGGTTCATGCCATTTTGGAACAAGTATCAATTTCCTGGAGCTGAAAGCCTTCTGATGTTGTCATGGTACTTTTCATTTATATATTGGCACCTGAAGTCATCACAGTCTGAGCCCTTTATTTATTTATTTAGTTAGTTAGTTATTTAGTTATTTTTCTCTCTCTCTCCCCGGAGAGTTCACATCCCACAACTCTCTTACTCTCTTAATGGGTATACAGCAAGGGACAGAGAGCACCTGTATTTTGTCTGGTAGGCAGTAAATTCTGCCCCATGCCTGTGAGAAGCTCAGAGGAAGTAGAAACGGCTTCTTTATTAATTTCCATCTGTGTCAGAAAGCATTTAGGTGGAGGGAAGAGCCCTGGCCTCTTTTGTTGGAGAGGAAGATTCTATGGGTCTATACCATTCTGGGGGGAAACATGTTTAGGGCTAGAAGGGAACTTAGAGATGGGTTGCTCTCATTTAATACAAAAGGAAATTGAGTCCCAGAGAGGTTAAAGTGACTTGTTAAGGCAGATCTGGGCCAAGTACTTGTGTGCCCTAATTTGTTCTTGCAACTTTTCTTGGCCTCCCCTCTGTACACAGCCATTGCTTCTGGTAAACACCCTGACATCGTCCTGGCAATGAGAATTACTCTGCATTTTGGGACACCTAGCGTCTCTATGAGAGCTGGGGACTGTTAAGCTCACCATTTGATCCTAGAGCTTGCCAGACTCTTTTTTTTTTTTTTTTTTTTATTTTTGAAGTTTTATNGGAAATTGAGTCCCAGAGAGGTTAAAGTGACTTGTTAAGGCAGATCTGGGCCAAGTACTTGTGTGCCCTAATTTGTTCTTGCAACTTTTCTTGGCCTCCCCTCTGTACACAGCCATTGCTTCTGGTAAACACCCTGACATCGTCCTGGCAATGAGAATTACTCTGCATTTTGGGACACCTAGCGTCTCTATGAGAGCTGGGGACTGTTAAGCTCACCATTTGATCCTAGAGCTTGCCAGACTCTTTTTTTTTTTTTTTTTAATTTTGAAGGTTTATTTTTGAGAGAGAGACAGAGTATGAGCAGGGGAGGAGCAGAGAGGGAGAGAGAGTCCAAGGAGGGCTCCAGGCTCTGAGCTGTCAGCACAGAGCATGATGCAGGGCTTGGACTCACTAACTGATATCATGACCTAAGCCAAAGTCAGACACTTACCCAACTGTGCCACCCAGGTGCCCCTTGCCAGACTCTTTTAATGGCGTCTCTGGGTAGGAGGAAGAATACTCTGGAAGCTCAGGCACTCTGTGTTTTTTTTGGTGGAAGGTTCCCACTTATCTGTGGCCTCTGGTGTAAATAACTCTGGTGGCATTGGTGGGCTCTGTGTTCCTGACTGAGATCCTTCTTAATTTCTGGGTAAGCTCTCATACAGATACAGACAGGTTGTACCAATTGCCTGTTTCCAGGGAGCACACTTGCTGTGTTCTATATAAATAGACCCCCCCCTTAGTTATGACTTGCTGTGGACTTGAGGAGAATTTTAGCCCCTAGGTTTTATTTTCCGTGTTTTGAGGGAATCGTTGCTATGTATATATGCATGCCAAACAAATTCAGCCATTATTATTAAGCACCTTTTAGGCCCTTTGCCAGCAAGGGGTATAGGGCCTAAAACTTATTTTCTGTGTCCCCAGCTTTGAGCACAGCACGTGGCCCCTGCCTAGGACTCAAACTTTTTTTCTATGAGCAAATGAAACAATAGACAAACGGTAGGAGTGTTGGCCCTGGGCCCCCAAAGACTTGAGTATAGAGTAGTGGTTTCCATTTGAGAGTGATTCTCCCTTCCCCTTAGGGAAATTGGCAGTGTCTGCAGAAATTTGGGTTGTTCGAACTCGGTGTGCCTAAGTGCATATCCCTACTGCTACTGTCATCTAGTAGGTAGAAGCCAGGTATGTTTCTGACGTTCTCTAATACTCTGAACCGCCCCCCCCTCCCCCCGCCCCCCAGGATTATCTGGCCTTAAATGTCAGTAGTTCCCAGGCTGAGAAACCCTGGTCTACAGGAAGTGATAGACCTGTAACTAAGGAATACAATGTTTCAGATACTCTTTGAGAGGAATGTACGAAGTGCTGTGGAAACAGGAGCTAGTGACCCATTTTTTTTTTTTTTTTTGACAGGACCTACTACAAGAGGAGATTTTTGAGTGTGGGACTTGAAGGATGTGTAGGAGTGGGTGGGGCTGAGGATGTGGAAGAAAATTAATTTTGGGGAAGAGGGAGCCACTTGTGCAGAAGGCCAGAAGGAATGTGGGAGGGGCTGTGGGCCGTGGGCCTGAGGCGTGGTGATAAGCTGGGGGAAGCCGGGTAGGAGTGGGGAAGAAAGGGGAGCTCGAGTTTCGGGGGCCTTTGCTGTGTGAAGGTGTTTGGATGTTATAGCGGAGGTGGTGAGGTGCCATTCCAGGGTGTGAATGAATGTAAATGGATGAGATTGAGATGACTCATGTTTGCAGTTTGAGGGGATGGTGGCTCTGAGGGTCTTATTGAGGCAAAAAGACCAGCTAGCCAGGTGGTCACTGACATTCCCTGTCTGGGGGTGGATGTATTATTTTCTTGCAGCTGCCATAACAAGTTCCCACGGACCAGGTGGCTTGAAGTAATGGAAGTGTGTTCTCTCGCAGCTCTGGAGGCCACAAGTCCAAAGGGAGTGTTGGTGGGGTTGTGCTCCCTCTGGAGGCTTTAGGGGAAAATCCTTCCTTTCCTCTGCTAGTAGCCTCTCTTGGCTCCAGTGTTCTTGGCTTCTTTGTGGACAGCTCAGTCCAATTTCTGCTTCATCTTCATGTGGGCTTCTCTGTGTGTGTCCCTTCTTTGGGTGTGCCTTACATGGACACTTGTTACTGCATTTCGAGCCTACTTGGGTAATCCTGGATGATCTCATCTCAAGATCTTTAACTTAATTGCATCTGTAAAGACCCTTTTCCAAAATCAGGTAACATTTACAGGTTCTGGAATTTGATGTTGGTATCTTTTAGTAGTCCATTTTTTTTTTTTTTTTTTTGGCCAACAGGCCAACAGGATTTAAGAGAGATTATTTGGGTGGCAGAACTGATAAAGTGGATGTGTGAGGAAGAGAGGGGAGTACAAGAATGTACCAACATCTTTAGCTCAGATTAGTGGTTCCCAAACTTTCTGATCTCAGGGCCCCTTTATAATCTTAAACATTATTGAGGATCCCATAGAGCTTTTGTTTATGTAGGATGTATCTTGATACTTACTTTATTAGAAATTAAAACGGAAAAGTTTTAGAAATCCATATCCATTTAACTGTAATAATAAACCAGTGTCTTGTTAAAATGTTTTTTATGAACAGTAACTTGTGTTACTGTTGCATTGTTTTAAATTTTTGCAAATCTCTTTAACATCTAGATTCTCACATCTAGTTCTCCATTCAGTCTCTTACAATATGTTGTTTTGGTTGAGAGATAGGAAAGAGATTTGGCCTCCTAGGGATGGGTAGTTGGGAAGGTCTTGGGAACCACAGAGGACGTGGACGTGCAGAGGCACTGGCTTGCACAGTTGGGTAGGTAGGCAGATTGACGGTGGTTCTGAAGCCATCATGCCATAGGACACAAAATAACTTGTTTATTTTTTTTTTTCCAAGGGTGGTGAAGGTGAGGGTGGAGAGAATGAGGTAATTTCTGAATGTTTTCATTCTTGAGATAACTCTTGGGATTTCAGGTTGAAATGTATAGTAGTGGAAGCTGGAAATACAGATTTGGGTGCATTATGTGTATAGATATTTCAGGTCATGGCTGTGATTACCTGTTGAGTGTGCAGAGAGAGGGAAGTAGGCTAAGGATGGAACTTTTCGGGGCTGTACATCCTGAAGAGGGCACTTGTTAGGGAGATGGGTATAGGGTGATGGGTGGCCCAAGGGGTGAGGTAACATAGGGTAAAGTTCTAGCTACATTGGTGGCCTCTTAGTTTAGCAGTTTCTCTCCTCAGGACCTTTGCACATGTGCTTCCTCCTGTCTGGTTGCCTTATTCTCTTTATCACTGAGAAGTACTTGTTTTCTCCTTAGCACTCAGTACCATTTGTGTTTGATTTGTTTTTTATCTGCTCTGTCCCCCAATCAGTATATGTTCCATGAAGCAAGGACCATGTCCCTTTCACCCTCTACTGATCACCAGAAGTCAGGAGAGGGTCTGGTGTATGGTAAAAGTTAAGTACATATGTCTTGACAGGATCTGGTAACCAGACAGTCATTATCAGCCAGTGGTTATTAGCCTGGTACAGGGCACGGGGATACCGGGAAGTATGACATGGTTTCTACCCTTGAGGGACTTGGGTGATATATTCCTGTTCACTGGGTGGTAAAGTCACTGAAAGTTTCAGTGGGGTGGTGACAACAAATGAGGGAGGGGTCAGTTTTTTTGAGGGATTAGAAGAGTCATCAGGAATGGGGTGTATTCCAGATGACAAGGCCTTCTGGGCACATGGTATGAGGAAAGGCACAGAGATGGGAGATAGGACATGATCTTCTGGTCAATTGCAAATGGTTCAATAAGGTGAGAGTATACTGAATCTATAAACTTGAACTTGTCTTTAGATTTTTTGGGACGTTGAAAGAGAAGTAGAATCTTTTTTTAAAAATTTTTTTTTAATGTTTTATTTATTTCTAGGAGAGAGAGAGAGAGAGACAGCGTGAGCAAGGGAGGGTCAGAGAGAGAGGGAGACACAGACTCTGAAACAGGCTCCAGGCTCTGAGCTGGCAGTCAGCACAGAGCCCGACGCGGGGCTCGAACCCACGATCTGCGAGATCATGACCTAAGTGAAAGTCGGACGCTTGATCGACTAAGCCACCCAGGCGCCCCAAGAAGTAGAATCTTGAAACTATTTGGAGAGGGGATATCTGCTGAATAAGACTGACTTGGTCGTGCTGCCAGGGGATTGAGGTCCCAAGGGGAGTGACACTTTATGCATAGATTGCTGCCTCTGAGAAAGGAACGGAGGCAGGACTTCTATAGGACTCCCTGTTCATCTTGAATTTTCTACAGGCATTTTCAGAGTCAGGTTTAATGTGCGAAGATGTTCCTCAGCAGGAACAAACTTAGCCTTCAACCCACCTCCAGTGTGCCGCAGCTTAGCTATACAAATGCTGCCTGTTGTCAATTAAAATTTGGTAGAATTTGCTGCTTTCCTTTTCCAGCCATTTCATTCATGGATTAGTCAAATGAGGTTGTTGAGAATAGGACCATTGAAGGCATTGGCAACAGTGAAGAAGTAATAAAAATGTATTTTGTCTGAAGTGTCATTGGGATTTTTTGTTAAGATATTGATTTACAGGGGCGCCTGGGTGGGTCAGTGGGTTAAGCGTCTGACTTCCGCTCAGGTCATGCTCTCACAGCTTGTGAGTTTGAGCCCCACGTCAGGCTCTGTGCTGACAGCTCAGAGCCTGGAGCCTGTTTCGGATTCTGTGTCTCCCTCTCTCTCCACTCCCCCGCCCCCCATCTCTCTCTCTCTCTCTCTCTCAACAATAAGCAATTAAAAATTTTTTTAAAAAAATATTGATTCACATAGAGGTATGGAGGATCTATCAAAATTATGTCCAAGCCATTGCTATAATTTATCTTTCTCCTGAGTTTTGTGAGGAAGATTAATATTGACATTGCTCAGTTTTTTTAAAAAAAGTTTATTATTTATTTTTTAGAGAGAACAAGCATGCGAGTAGGGCAGAGATGAGGGGGCAGGGAGGGGTGGGTGAGAGAAAGAGAGAGAGAGAATGAGAATATCCCAAGCAGGCTCCACACAGAGCCTGGAGCCTGATGCACTGCTCTATCCCACAACCCTGGGATCATGACCTGAGCCAAAATCAAGAGTTAGATGCTCAACTGTCTGAGCACTCATTTTTGTTTTTTTCTTTTTTTTTTTTCTTCTTCTTTAAAGCTTCACACAGTGCTGTGTTGGCAGTATGGAAAATACTTTTGGGGTCAGAGCTGTTTTTACTCCTTGGTCTGTTGTAGACTAAATGTCAGCTCCCTCTTGGAAAAAAAAGATTCTTTATGAATTGGAGATACTATTTACATTTTGACTACTCACATGAAATCTGCTTTTAAATCATTATTAAGTAATCAAAATGTTTTTGAAATTATGTTCATTTACTTAGTACTTGATATATACCTCCCACTGTGCTAGGTGATGTGGGGGTGTAGAAAAGAAATAGAAGTCTGCTTCTGTCCCCTCTAGATCAGTGCTTCTCAAAATATCTGTGTTGAGGGACCAGTTTTTTTTTTTTAAATTAATTTTCAATCTGTTGCAGACTGATAGAAATATGATTAAAATGAATTACTAGAAAAATACAGCCTGAGTATAGAGGCAGTGTCAAACTGCTGTAAAATTTTCCAAGCACTTTTATTTTTTGCACCTCTCTTTGAGGGCCAGTAGCAGCTGTGGACCACACTGAATAGCACTGCTCAAGAAATTAACATCTGGGGGCGCCTGGGAGGTTCAGTCGGTTAAGCATCTGACTCTTGGTTTTGGCTCAGGTCATGATCTCATGGTTTGTGAGTTCGAGCCCCATACTGGGCTCCGTGCTGACAGTGTGGAGCCTGCTTGGAATCTCTATCTCTCTATGCCCCCCCCCCCCCCCCCATACACACTGTCTCTGTCTCTCTCAAATAAATAATCTCAATTATTAAAAAAAAAAAGTCTGATTCACTGCCCCACGTAGGACATTTAGAAAATGACTGGTGTATGAATTTATTTTAAAATTGAGGAATAATCTGTATATTCAGTGTTGGTGTATGAAGTGGCACATTACCTCATGATAGCTAGTGTTGTCTGTGTTGGTGATCATGAGTGCTTTACTGATTTGGTTTTAGGCCAGCCTCACAAATGCCTCTGAGGTGGGTCCTGTTAATCTCCTTTTTACAGATGAAGAAACTGAGGCACGGGGTGGGCGGTGGGCTTATTTAACTTGCTCAGGGTTGGTTAGCTGATGGAGTTGGGAGCTGGACTTCTGAGCCCATGCTGTAAAACTATTATCTATATTTAGTGAGGCTAAAAATGCTGCATGAGTTCAGAAAAGAGGGTTGGAATGCTTGGAGGGTTCAGTGGAGGGAGCAGGGTGTGAGGGGCAGGATGTGAATGAATGGGGACAGGTTGCACCCTTTCATAAGAAAAAGCTGAAGGTGGGATGAGTAGTGAGGTATAGGGGAAGAGAGGGTTAGTGCCTCTGAAGATGAGTCTTGGAGTCCTGGCAGGTGGGGCTGCGGGGGGGTGATGAGGAGCTCACGCGGTCCTGCTGTTAGATTTAACTCACTAGCTCATGCCTAATAAATCTGGTGGGAGTTGGGGAGGCTGCAAGGGAGGTAGCTGTAGTAACCAAAGCATGAAGTAAAAAGAGCCCGACTGATCAGGGCTTTAAATAGGACTGGAGAACAAGAATTGGCAGTTGGTGACAAATTGGTCAAAAGAAATGAGAGGAATGTGGAAAACGCTCAGATTTCTTGGACACCGTTCAGCTATGATGGTAGGTGCTGTTGCTGGAGGACCTCAAAGTGACTTGTGCGGTCTTTAGTGATACTTACGATGGGCATCTAGAATCACTTGATTGCCACGTGGAGTGAGTACTCATTCTCCACCATTCACTCTTTGACTTCAGGCTTGAACTGGTTTACTAGAAGGTCTTACAACTAAAAGGGTCTGTGGAGCTGTGGTTTATACTGCCTGTCCCGTGCTTCAGATTTTGCCTTCAGTACCTATTATTCACCTCCTTCTGGGCTGCTTTAGTGGTGGTTAATCACCAGAATTGCTTGGAAGGCTGGCGAGGCTCCTTGGAAGAAGTGGGAATGAGTAATCCTCCTGAAAATAAAAAGGGTGGAGGCTGAGAGATATTAACAGAGGTTGACTTTCAGAAAACATTTCCAGAGGTGGACTCGGGGACATTTGTTTACTTGGCTCAAAATAGTAGGTTAGCCTCTCTGTTTCCCAGTAATTGACCAAAACAAATGGACAAAATGGCCACCATTACCAACAACAAGGAGAAACCCCCAGTCTTTCTTCTCTTCCAGGCAGAGAGAAGGATGTGCAGTGTCACTTAATTTATCCTATACCCATTTTATCCCTATCACCTGGGAAGTTTTTCCTTTTTATGGCTTGGCAATTCATTTGGTAGAAACTGTATAATACTCCGTCTATAGGTATGTGCCTAGCATGGGGTCAGGGATGTAATTAGGTGTGGGTAGAATGATAAACATAAGGAGTCAGGTTAGGGGTAAGTGTGATGTGAGTCACTTCACTGGACTGTTAACTTCAGAGGACAGAAACCATGACTTGTGTTTATGTTCTCCCCCCTCAAGTCACCTACCACAGTGGGAGGCAGATTCAGTGCTAAGTGAAAAATGAGATTTACAGGAAGAGTTTACCTGAGTTGTGATCGCAATGTAAGAATTGCATGGGATGGTGACTTACCTGAGCAATGGGGGCTCTAAAGGCAAAACTATCTTTTGAGGCTGCCTTCTAAATAATTAAAAAAAAATTTTTTTTTATAATTATAANCCTGCCTTCAATATAATTTTGGGTGGGATAAACTACTGGACACCTTAAGTTCTCTTTTCTTCTTTATGGTTATGCAGATCTAAAAGTTCAAGTGTTTTTCTCTGGCAGTTTTCTTACAGAATTTCTGAGAGTTACATCCAGGTGTTTGATATTGGAAGGTGACATGCATTTGAATGTGATTTGAATATGAATTAATGGATACAATTATTGAGATAAGAGTGAAATAATTGCTAAGTATATTTAGATATAATTTGAATCAAAGACTCTCCCACTTTAAAATGGGAGACTGCCTTACTAGGGCACTTACAGGTAGGGTGAGGGCTTTCATCATGGGGAATCCATGGGTTCAACACATCATCCTTGGTGGACATTTTCATCCAATTAATTGGCAAGTTACTGAGTACCTGGTCATGTGTATGATTTGGGCTTATATGTGCTGGCCATACAAATGATCCATAATTATAATGATGATGATTCCATTTTTAAAGTACTTAGTGTGTACTTGTTACTCTGCTGAGTGCCTGACATGATTGTCACCTGTTCTTTACAGTAGGCATGTGAGGTCAGTGGAGATATGTCCATTTCACAGAAAAGGGAGACTGGATTCCAATATAGGTTTGTGGGAACCACACTGTTCTCAAAGATGTCATTGTCTTGGGGAACACATTGTTCCTACCAGGGACCTGATCCTCATGGCCACTTAAGCATTTCACTTCTGTCCACTTTTGGCCTCAGTTTCTCACCTTATAAAATGAGGACCTATCCTGCCTAAGCCACTTGTTTATGAAGATGAACATGAATGTGCTACTTAATGGCCAGGGTAGTAGTATTATTGCCGTGATTTTCTTTTTTTGTTTTGTCTGCTACTCTGTACAGGTGTGAAGGACATGCTGTTTTGGGTTGAGCTCATATCCTTTGGTTTCTAGTAGGTCCCCATAGTTACTGATTGATGGCCTGCAGGTGTGGTTTGGATGGGAGAAATATTAATAGCCATGTAGATGAGGGTGGAGGTAAAGAGCTGAGTTTCAGATGTGGCTTTGATGCAAATGTGGCCCTGGTGTTGGAGATGTTGGTGGGGGTGGGGGAAGTGCTAGTTTGCCTTTTAGGGGAGTCTTGCATCCCTTAAGTCAGGTTGGCTCCTCCCTTCTGGCTCTCTTCAGAAGGCTAGTGGCATTTTTGGCTGCAATGGGGCACACCCCCCCCTTTTTTTGTTTTTAAGTTCTCACACAGGCATTGTGTGACACCTCACTTAGAGGAGATCCAAATTAATCAGTCCCTATTTCTGTGGGAGGGTGGGGGGTGGGGCAGCCAGGGTGTCCACTTACACGGAACCAAGCGATGCTGCTTTCTTCAGCTGTTGGAGACTCTGTAGTGGCTGCCCTCTCCTGCATCCTGATGTCACAGGGCAGTCTTCTGAGGGATAGTGCGGGGCTTCCTATCCACCTTCCCTGCTGGTGTGTTTAGTTTCCTATGGTGGCCCGAAAACATCACAGACTGGGTGGCTTAAAACTATGGAAGTTTATTCTCCTGTAGGCTAGAAATCCTCTTCTTAGTGGGGCCACACCTAGAAGCCTCTAGGGGAGGATCCTTCTTTGCTGTCCAGCTTCTCATAGCTTCAGGCATTCCTGTGCTTATATAGCCCCTAGCTCCACTCTGCCTCTTTCTTCTCTCTCTCTTTTCTCTCGTAAGGAAACCAGCCATATTGAATTAGGACCCAACCAACTTCAGTGTGACCTTAACTTAGTTATAACTGCAAAGACCCCTTTTCCAAGTAATACCCCATACCAAGTAATACCTGTACCAAGGCACAGGGCTTAGGACTGACATATCTTTTGGTGCACTGGTCAACCTATAACACTGTGCCTATAGGGCCTATCTAGATCCTCCCTGTACATCCCCGGTTGGTCTGGTACTAGATTTTTGTCTTTTGGGTCCTGGTTCAGGAGGTTCTTTGGTGTCCCTTTCTGTTCTCTCAGGGACTTCAAGCCATCAGCCATCTCCCTTATCTCCTGTTATCTTTATTTCCTTCGGTGGATTTTTTTCTGGTGCTATTAAGACATGCACACGACCCGCCCGTCTTAGATCTCCCTCTACCTCATGGCTCCATTTTCCCATTTCTCTCCTCTTTCTCTGAACTTTTTTCCAAAAGCATCTTGCTTGCCATCTCTTCACTGCACACTTCCTCTACTCCTTCCAGTCTGGCTTCTTTTGCCTTCATCATTCCACTGAGACACCCCTCACTGAGGCCGCAAATGACAGCCACATTCCCAGTAGCACTTAGTCCTATTGATCTCTCTGTTGGTGAAGCAATGTCTTCTATGATTCTGAGATAAAGGACTCCTGGTTTCCTTTTCTCTTTTCTGGCTGTGCCATCTCAGTCTCCTTGAAGGCTTTTCCTCTTCTAACTGGCCATTAAATTAATACTGGATTTTCTATGGGTTCTGTCCTAGATTCTGGTCTTTTCTTACTTTACCCTCTCTATAGGTTATCTCAGCCATCACAGGCCTCTGGTACTACCTCTATGCAGACAACTCCCAACTTTACAATGCCAGCCTAGACTTCTCTGCACTCTAGACTTGTGTATTTAAGTGCCTGTAAAATATTTTGTCTTGTTTGCTGCTTCAAACTTATGTTTAAAACTGAACTTGTGGGGGTGTCTGGGTAGCTCTGTCAGGTTAAGTGTCTGATTCTTGATTTCAACTCATGTCAAAGTCTCAAAGTTGGTGGGTTTGAGTCCCTCGTTGGGCTCTGTGCTGTCAGAATCCTGCTTGGGATTCTTTCTCTCCTCTCTCTGCCCCGCCCCTGCTCTCTCTCTACCCCTCCCCTGCTCGCTCGCGCGCTCTCTCTCTCTCTCTCTCTCTCAATAAAAAACAAAACAAAACAACAACAAAAAAATTGAACTTGTGATCTGCTCCTCTTCCGTCCAACCCTCTCCTCCCCACCCCCCAACACTCTTTATCCTATTGTAAGAGATATTACCATCCCAGAAATCTGGGTGATACTCTTTCTTGACAACCTCACTGTGTCATTCTTTCCAACACTTCAATAAAAATCCTGTTGAGCAGCCCTCCTAAAATAGCCTTGTATATTGTGCCCCTCTTTACCTCTAATCACCACCATCTTGGCTAGCTACTGTCATCTGATGTCCCAATTCTTTTTTTAAAATCAAATTTTCTTTCTTAAACATATTTTTTTAACTTTTATTCATTTTTGAGAGAGAGAGACAAAGTGCGAGCGGTGGAGGGACAGAGAGAAAGGGGGGGTGGGAGAGAGGGAGAGAGACCCAGGATCTGAAGCAGGCTCCAGGCTCTGAGCTGTCAGCACACAGTCCAGAGCAGGGCTAGAATCATGGACTGTGAGCTCATGACCTGAGCTGAAGTCTGACACTTAGCTGACTGAGCCACTCAGGCCCTCCTCATGTCCTAGCTCTTAAGAGAGCCTGCTGGGGGCACCTGGGTGGCTTAGTCGGTTAAGCGTCCGACTTTCGCTTAGGTCATGATCTCGCGGTTCGTGGGTTCGAGCCCCGCATCGGGCCATGTGCTGACTGCCAGCTCGAAGCCTGGAGCCTATTTCTGAGTCTGTATCTCCCTCTCTCTCTGACCCTCCCCTGCTCACGCTGTCTCTCTCTCTCTCTCTCTCCTAGAAATTAAAAAAAAAAAAAAAAGCCTGCTGACTAGTTCCCATACCCTTGATGCAGCCTCCCATTTAATCTGACCCAACTCCAATCACTTGACCACACTGCAGATATATTCAAGTTGGATGACTTTATGACTCTACATAAAACTCTTTACTATTCTTATGATAAAGATAGAAGTTCTTCACTTGGTTCATAATACCCTGTGTAATCTGTCCTCCCGCATTGCTTAGCCTTAGGTCACACCTGAGTCCCTTCTGCTCCTGCTATGATAGCCTTCTTTCTTTGATTTTTCACAACCCTGCAGGCTATTTATACATACTCTTCCTGTCCCTCTTTTTAGGTACACATATGCTCTTGATTGCTTTGCCTTCCTGATAATTGACCCTTTTATCGGGATGAGTTGCCTCCTTTATCTTTGATAATGCTCTTTATCTTGAAGTCTTTTTTTTTTTAAATGTTTATTTTGAAAGAGACTCCACTCTTTGTGGGAGCAGAGAGAGAGAGCAGAGAATACCAAACCTGCTTGACCCTGTCAGTGTACAGCCTTACATGGGACTTGATCTCAGGAACGTTGAGATCATGACCTGAAAAATCAAGAGTCAGACACTCAACCCAGTGAGCCACCCAGGCGCACTTAAGGGTACTTTGTCCAATATGAATATAGCTACTCCAGCACTCTTAGGCTTGTTGTACTCACGGTTGATATCTTTTTCCATCCATTTATTGTCAACTTACTTTTACAATTATTTATTTATTTAAAAATGATGATGATGATGTAAATTCTTTGCCCAATATGGGGCTTGAACTCACAACCCCAAACTTAGAGTGATTTCAACACTTCCATACAAATGCACTTCTGAATCCCTGATACCTATTTAATCTATCTCCCCATCCACCTGCTTTCTAGTAACCATCAGTTTGCTCTTTATAGTTAAGAGTCAGTTTCTTGGTTTGCCTCTCTTTTTTTTCCCGTTTGCTCATTTGTTACTTTAATTCCACATGAGTAAAATCATGTGGTATTTGTCTTTCACTGACTTATTTCGCTTAGCATAATACTCTCTAGCTCCATCCATGTTGGTACAAATGTAAGATTTCATTATTTTTTTTTATGGCCAAGTAATATTCCATCGCATGCGTGCATGCGCCCGCACACACATCTACATCTATATATATTTACTGCTTTATCCATTTATCCGTAGACACTTGGCTGTTTCCATAGTTTTGCCTTTTTTATCCATTCTGACAGTGTCTCTCCCTTAATTGGAATTTTAGTCTATTTACATTTAATTATCATTTAATAAAATTTGATGTGGTTGGATTTAGATATCACGTTTTACTCTTTTTTTTTTCTATGTTCCCTGTCTTTTTGGATTATGAAACAATTTCTTCTAATTTACCTATTGATATTTTAGTTATACCACTTTACATTGTGTTGTTTTTGTTTTTAGTATGTGTGTGTGGTTGCTTTACGAAGTACAGTATACATCCCTAACTTTTCACAGTCTTAGAGTTAACATTGTATCACTTTATGCAGAATGTCAACCTTACCGTTATAAGGGCCTCTTAGTGAACTCCTATTTCTCAGTCAGAACTCCGCTCAAAGGCCACTTCTTCAGGGAATTCTTGCCTGACTTCTCAGACTGTGAAGCCATTGTAATGTGCATCCTGAGCAGGTGGTGCCTCTCCTTGGGGGCATTTATCACTTGTAATTTGCTCACTGTGGGACCCCAGTACTTAGCTCCGTGCTGTATACTTATTTATTTGTTGATTGAATGATGGGGAGCCTGAGTGGTGGTTTGAAGAAGGCAAAAGGTTTCATGATAATGTACTCCAGGCGATGGGAATGGCATTATGTAAGGCTTAGAGGCTGAAAAGATGATGTATGTGGGAAGGAATATAATAGTCAAGTAGATTAAATGACTTAAAATATAAAAATAAAATAGAGCTCTAAGTTTTTCTAACAGTAGCCACCATTTATAGAGCACTTAATATGGGCCAGGCACTGTGCTAAACTCTTTGTACATTTTGTCTTATATAACCTCGACCCTGTGAGTTATTCTTGCCGCATTTCAAAGAAAGCAGCTGAGGTACAGAGAGGTCGCTTACCTTGTTCCCAATCACAGGTAAGGGCTCTGAATTCAAAGTCAAATCTGTGTGATTTTTGTCGTTGGGGATGGAAGTGAGACTGAGAAGTGGAGCTTGGTTGTTTAAGGTATTTAATGCCTGTGTCAGGTAATTGTGTTTTGATTTGGGGCCAGAGTTAGGTGGAGAGAAGCCCCATGGATGCTACTGTGGGTTTGTAGAATCTCGTGTTACTTGCATTTATTTGTTAGCCCCTTCTGGGGAATAGAAGAAAAAAAGCCAGCCTTCTGAGGCTTTTTTGAATAGGGGAGGGCAGAGAAGAAAACTTGTTTCAGGAAGATTCATCAGATGGCCGTTGGGCGGGATGGATTCAGGTAAAAGTCTAGACAGGAGGGGAAGTACGTGAGAAGCAGTGGGTAGGACCCACTGTGACAGCAGCCACAGTTTGGGGACTGTACTATTTTATTTTGTTAATGTTTATTTTTGAGAGAGAGGCAGAGCACGAGCAGGCAAGGGGCAGAGAAAGGGGGAGACACAGAATCTGAAGCAGGTTCCAGGCTCTGAGCTGTCAGCACAGAGCCTGACACAGGGCTCCAACTCACAAACCACAAGATCATTACCTGAGCCAAAATCGGAAGCTTAACCGACTAAGCCCCCAGGCGCCCCGGGACTGTAGTATTTTAAAAGAAGGAATGAATGTGAGACGTGTTTTGAGAGAAGGATGAGTAGAATTGGTTAGGGATGAGGTTAAAAAGAGCAGTCCCCTTTCTTTTGGGCCATTTATGTCCGTTAACTCTAGGTGTTGCCTAAAGACTGTCATGTACATCCATGCTGGAGATTATCGCAGCCTCGCTTCCCAAACTGGGATTGTAGACACCCTCAGGTGTCTGAGAGAATGCTCTTTTCAGGACAGTTGTATAAGGCTAGGAGAAATAGTTATAAAGCTCTTTTTAAAATTTTTGGTTGTTTGGGAAAGACCATAGCGAACACAGCCTGCCTGACTAGCGCATAGAGAGACATTTTTCTTCTCTTGTGGCATTATCATTCCTGGTGGATATTTCTGCTCAGTTCACTGAACAGTCATTGAATTAGTGTGTTGGACACGAGTAGGTGACTAAACAGGGCATGTCTGCACATGTTCTGTGGGTTAGAGAAGTCTGGAGGAGGTTAAGTATGTGTGTGCTTTGTGTGTGTGTGTGCGTGTATGTGTTTGCCTGCATTTATTTTGTGCTTTTGAAATGGTCATTGAAAATTGTCTCAAATGACCTTTATTTAATATTTTTTTCTTGAGAAAGAGCTTAACCAGTTTACAAACTAGCATCAAAATATGTTCACTTTCCCAGTGAAGCATTTTATGAAATTAAAAGACTGCTTTGAAAGTGATCCAAAAAATAAGATTATACTGTGAAGTTCAAGGTAAATGTGTGAGATTTATGGATGCATTTGGAGTTCACCCAAGGCCTTGAAGATCTGTTTTTGTGTTTTTATTTTGTCATTGTAGAATACAAAAAATACAGAGTGAATCCTCGTCTTCTATATGAATGTGGGACAATTTCTAGGATTTAGTTTCTGTTTGTTTCTGGGTACCTGTCTCCCTGAAATTACTTTAAGGCTTAGTATTTTAGTAGAAACCAATGGCAAGAGGTTGAGAGTGCACCTTTTTCCATGTTGAGGCTACTTTTGGACTGGTTCTGTGTTGACCCTGTTGAAATTCATGTGCACCTTGGTCTGATGGGCTGCTGCCCTAGGCCACCAGGCGAGGACTGTGAGTTTATACTCTCAGCCAGCATCGTCTGTTGGCTGCGTAAATAAGAGGTCTCATACATGCATGTACAATATTTTGCCCTTGATGCTGTTGACAATAAATAAATAATTTAAAACTCTGAATTCATGGTTGTCCCCTTCTCCCCAACAGTTAACTATGAGTACTGTTTTGTTTTGTTTTTTTTTTGCTTTGATACCCCCTGTTGTACAGTGTGAAAAATTTCAACCTTCAATAAGGAGTCCTTTTACTGGAAAAGAGTACCACTGCTGATCTGGTGCCCAGACTGCAGGCATAAGAATGAGACCCTGATTAATGGCTGGGTATGCCCCCAAGGTGTTGGGGTTTTAGTTGTCTCACCTTCACACATAGGCAAAGTAGCAGCTGATGGTCCTATTATAAATCATTGATGAGGTGTGGCAGAACAAGTTTAAATCTCAGTAAGAACCAATGTTAGAATTTTGGTGGTTACCTTTTTATTTAGAAAAATCTTTGAAGAGGTTCAAGGCTGGTGTAAGAGGATAGTGCTATTTGTGTCCCATACACATCCTGGCATCTCTCTGGAGACTGTAGAGGCATGCTTTTTCAAAACCTGGACTCTCACTCTTTTTTCCTGATTAGATTTGTCAAAGGCCTTCAGAGTAAAGCATCATACAAGTTTGTTGTTTGAGTTCATTTTGCACGCATTACTTCTTGTTCTGCGTCTCTTCTTGCTGCCTCATGCCATTAAGTATCCATGTCCTAGACATTTCCCTCAGTTGGGGTCTGCAGATGTTCTCAGGTTAGAATATTTTTCCTTTAAAAGGGGTGTGTTGGTGTATGAGCAGAGATTAAGAAATACTGACTAAACAATAATAATAAACACCCTGGAATTTGAAACTGACTTTTAAGTCATTTAAATTCTTGTCATTGACTTTCACACTTTTCAGAAATTTTAGGAAATAAACTATAAACTACCAGGGTGCATATTTTGGTCGTTGTCATACTTTGGGTCTTTACTTCCTTTCCCTTAGTTTCTCTGCTAAGGGGTCGTAAAGTTTTCTGTCAGTAAACTTTAAACACAAGTCACTTCTAAAGCTTTTGTTTTGGGTCTTTGCATCCTGCTGTAATTGAATATACGGTGGCCTTGGTGTTTTCATTTGTTCTGGGTCTGTGAGAAGCTAAAGAGTAAAAGAGAAAATTATGTACTAGTTTCCTTCCTGTGTGTGTGTGTGTGTGTGTGTGTGTGTGTGTGTGTTTATATAGCTTTGTATTTGTACCTTTGTAGTAGGACAAGGGAGATCAGGCAGAGAGTTCTGACTAGTTTTTTTTTGGACATACAGGGCCCTCCTGATGGTGAGTGCAGCATCAATGCTGGGCATGGGAGCCTTGGTTTTCTAGAAGGCCACAAACTCCAAATCTTTATGTCAGTGGGTCTCAGTGTGTGATCCCTAGATCCTCATCCTTCGTAAGTTGTTAGAAATTCAGATTTTCTGGCCTCACCTCAGGCCTACTGAATTGGAAATTCTGGGGGTGGGGACCAGGAAGCTGTGTTAAAACCCATGGGATTCTGATGTACTCAAATAATTCAGAAGCACCTCTTAAGGCCAGGGTCTTTTTAGCTTTTGAAATAGACATTTTGTACATATGAGTGTTTACTGGACCTCCAGGTTCCCACCCGTCTGAACCAGAAATAGGACAGAGACAGCACTAATATTAATTGCTAGCCCATTTCACATAGGATGGTGGTTGGAAACCATGGATTTACTACCATATTATCTTGAGCTAGTTCGTTAACCTCTCTGCTTTCTTTCCTTCAACTGAGATGTGGAGATAATAGCGTAAACTATTGTCATCTCTCTCTTACAGTTGAGGAAGCTGAGGGACAGGAAAGTTCCCAAGGTTCTTAGAGCCATTCTTACATGGAGCTGCAGGTTCCAGTTTGGACAGTCGGATTGCAGACTCCGGGCTCTAGCCCACTGCTCTCTTGGGGTGCATTTCCATTTAGTCGTCGTCCTCTGGCATCGCTTCCACCTGTAGCCTCATCTCCCAGTGCTAGGAAGGTGGGTAGAGAGCTAGAACAGGATATTCCCTTGCGGTTGCATCACAGCAGGGGCTGGCCTCTTGCTGACACTTCACAGTGTGAAGCTCAGTGTTTCTTAGACCCAGAGCCTCCAAGTCTTCTTTTCAAAAGCAGGCCTCGAAAGGGTAAAGGCAGCCCTTTTCTGTCTTTGGTCCTTAGTGGGAGTGTTGTGGACCCTGTGGGGAAAGTGTTGGTTGTTGCTGTGGTTGGAGAGCTATGACCAGTTCGTGGGCAGGGCCGGGTGTACTAGATATCCGTAATGTGGACAGTCGGACTCGAGGGACAGTTGCATCTTGTTGGGCTGTCAGATATGCCTCTGGACTATCTAAATCTTGTTTTTCCCTCTCTCTGTTCCAGGTGGGACTCTAGTTACATCTGATCTCAAAGTTTGTTATGTTAAAATCATGCAAAAAAAAAAAAACAAACCATTTAATACATCCTGAGTTTCTGAGGTAACATTGCATTTTAATAAATTAGGTTTTGTTTTAGTTTGAAACTTTACCAAGAGTTTTTACTGTTTCAGAAAAGTGGTATCATGCTGTCCCTGACCATCTGAAATGGCAGTAGAACATGTGTGATGTCTGCATTTGTACTTCCTGCATTGTAGGGATTTCCAAGTGTAGGAACAAATAGAACAATTTATTCATGACTCTGAGGGCCCCATTTCTCAAAGTTTAAAGTGCCCATGAATTACCTGGGAATTTGTTGCAATGCAGATTGTGATGGGGGATTTTTTAAATTTTTTTTTGTTTTGGTTTATTTTGAGAGACAGTACGTGTATGCAAGCGGGGAGGGGCAAGGGGGTAGAGAGAGAGGAAGAAAGTGAGTCCCAAGCAGGCTTCGAAGTGTCTGAGATGTTAGAGCGGAACCCGATATGGGGCTTGAACCCACAAATGGAGATCATGACCTGAGCCCAAACCAAGAGTCAGATGCTTAATCGACTGAGCCGCCCAGGTGCCCCAAGATTTTGCATTTCTAACAAGCTCTAGGTGATGGTACGGCTTTTGGCTGCTGGCCAGTGGACCATGCTTTGAGTAGTGAAGGTCTAGTGTTGTATACCTGAGCATATTCAAATACCTATGTTATCATAACTTAATAATTTTTTTTAGAATGAAGGCATTATATTGATTTTATAAAAAAATACTGATATCGGATAGTTACTGTTTATGAGTTTCATTTCAGATTCAGAAAAAGCGTGTTATAAAATAATTTTTTTCAGGATGGTGCATTGGGTTTGATAGGTGAGAGCCACTGCTCTGGATGATTAGGTAGATCTATCATGAGTACAAATAGAATTATGGGCCCCAAAGTCAAGATAGTGATTCAGAATATACTTATTATGTTGTTTAAATCAGGTTATTCATTTATTCTTTCTTTCCTTTTTTTTAAAAATTTTTTAGATGTTTGTTTATTTTTGAGAGAATGAGAGAGAGAGAATGATCAGGGGAGGGGCAGAGAGAGAGAGGGAGACACAATCAGAAGCAGGCTCTAGACTCTGAGCCACCGGCACAGAGCCCAATGCGGGGCTCAAACTCACAAGACTGAGTTGTGAGATGATGACCAGAGCCAAAGTAGTCTGCTTAACTGACTGAGTCAACCAGGCACCCCATATATTTTTTTTTTTAAAGAGACATGTTCTTTACAGCATTGATCTTTTTCTTTGTTGTTCGTTTATTTATTTTGAGAGAGAGAGGGAGAGCAAGCATGTGCAGGAGGGGCAGAGAGAGGGAGCGAGAGACAATTCCACGCACATCTCCACTGTTAGCATGAGGAGCCTGATGCAGGGCTTGAACCCACGAACCCATGAGATTATGATCTGAGTCGAATTCAAAAGACACTCAACCCACTGAGCCACCCAGGGGCCCCTTTCCTTTTCTTTTTCTTTTTTAAAGTAGGCTCCATGCCCAGCATGGGGCTTGAACTCATGACCTTGAGATCAAGAGTCAGTCTACTATCTGAGCCAGTCAGGTACCCCTCACATACTTATTCTTTCAGCAAATATTTATTGAATGCCTATGTGTGCTCTCTGCCAGGCACTGCTCTATGTGCTTGGCATGCATCTGTGAACCAAATAAAGACCGTTGATCTCCTGGACCTTACCTGGTGTGGGGTGGGGGTGGGAACAGACAGTACACATTGTAAGTAAATGACAGGACATTTTAAATGGGTGCTATGGATTGTTGAAAGGTTAGGGATGCCGGAGATGAAGAGGACAAGGTGAGCAGTTCCAGTTTTAAATAGGGTCATCTGATTTCTCATTGAGAATATGAAATTTGAGTAAAGCCTTGGGTAGTTAGAGAGTTGACTCTTTGGATACCAGGGAAAGCGATCCAGGCTGAGGGAACAGACAGTACAGTGGCCCTGAGGCTTGAGGCCCTCCAGCTGGCCTGCTTGAGGAACCACAAGACCAGTGTGGTTGGAGTCGAGTCAGCTAAAGCAAATGTGGTGAGGAAGGAGGTCAGAAAGGTAATAGCGATAGGGACTTGTGGGACACAATAGGGCCTTTGCTTACACTCGGAGTTGGGGAGTTAATGGTGCTTTTGAGCAGGCGTAACATAGTCTTCCTTTAAGTTTTAAAAAGCTCTCTGTGACTGCTGTGTTGAAAAAGGCTTCCAGGGGGCGATGGTAGAAGCAAGGAGACAGGAGCCATTGGTGTGTCCAAGCATGAGATAATGGGGACCCTGACTCAGAGAGGGCATTGGTGGTGATGAGTAGGGGTCGGATTCTGGATGTGTTTTCCTGCAACATAGAATACACGATAAAATGTTCTCAGAACTCAAGGCTTCCAGCAGTACCTGTATAGATCTTAGTGTGAGGAAAATCTGATGTGTGACAAATAAGTAACCATGGTTCCACGTTCTTTTCCTTCTGAGGAGTGTGTGTCTGCATGCACGTGTGCATATGTTTGCAGGACATCTCTCTGCGGGCTAGCAGTTAGCTGTTAAGTACTGTGAGCAGCTGAGTCCGTGTACCTTTAGACTAGAACGTGAAGCAGCCCTAAATGGAACTATAACTGGTCCTGAAAGCCTCACACATTTCCTCTCGATTAAGCCAGACATATTTCTAGTAGAAACATATGCTGTTACTCAATTAATGTTTCTTGTAATACTCTGATGGTAAATCAAAGATAAAAATTCAATTTTCTCATCCCATTTCCTTTCTGATCCCATTTGTCCCCCTTCTTTCTTAGACTCAGAGACTATAGAAGTTTTGTTAGCACACTCAACTTTATTTAAGTTGACTGACAGCTTTCTGACTTAAAATATGCATTATGTAGTTTTGCCCTAGATTTTCAAATAGTTAATTTGAAAAAGTGGGAGCAGTTTGAGGCGCAGTGTTGATATGTGTATGCAACTAATTTTTTGTGCAAGTCACGATTTCGGTGACCTTCGTGCTTGGAGGAGACTTGATTATCATAGAGCTAAACTTCCTGTAGCGGGGTCTTTTGAAAGCTTGCCAAAACAGAGGCTTGCCAAGATGTTAGGTAGAGTACACACACAATTAAGTAAAGTTACATGGCATGTCTCCAGGAGACCTCGGCTCTCAGCCAGGCTGACCTTTCAGGTGCTTATATGTCATAAACTATTTTGTCCTAATGCTTCCTGCTTAATCACAGCACTGACTTTGATCAGTTGGGTGTTTTTTTTTTTTTTCCCTTTCTCTGTTTGTTTTACACTTACAGCAATTACTTATGGAGTATATGTTGAGTATATGTTCTCATTTTTGTGCTATGGCTAGCATTACCCCAACAGTTACTAAGAACTTTTCTTGGCTTTGAGTGAGGGAAACAGAAAGCAGCTTCATTTATTCAAACTTCTCCCCTTTACTCTTTCAAGTCTATATTTTAGGAACTCTGATTTAGTTCTAAGCACAGCTCAATGATTTGGGCTGGATAAGGTGGTGGTTGTATTCTCCTCTTTTTTTTTTTTTTTTTTTTAAAGCCGTGGGCTATTTCTGATGTGACCTTGGGAAGAACAGTTTTCCTATATCTATCCAGTAGGAGATGTTTTTAAGGAGAGTATGAGTTGTAGCTACGTATTTTTAGACCACATTTTCATATGGCATTTATACTTTGGTGGCATGGAGTCATGGAAATTTCTCTTCCTGGTCTTGGGTTGAGAAGACAGTATTTTAGTGCTGGCTCTGTTTGGTTACCGTGCTACAGTAGGGATCCTCATTCTTCTCATTTATAAATGGGCATAAAGATACATGCCTACCATTTACCTTAGAAGTGGTAAATACCGTCAAGTGAGCCAAGATGTACCAAAGAATTTTGCAAGCCCTAAACCTTCAGATGTTGCTGGTCATGGTGTTGTGTTTATTCCAAAGCTTGTGCCTATGAACCGTACATTTCTGTCTTTAACTTGCTATGGGATCTTAGGTAAGTGGAGTGAGCCATTTTTCTTGAACATAAAATAGGGATGTGCTTAGGGTCTGGCAGGGAAGGGAGAACCCAACTATACGGTCTTTAGAAACAGTTCCAGTGTACAAGTGCTATGATTTTATGTTTCTGCATGTGGGGAGGATTTTTGCTCGTTTCTTTTCCCAACTTGTTAGTTAAAAAATTTTACACTTACAGAATAATTAAAAGTATCATGAAACGCACGTACCATCTATCTAAAGTTAACAGTTGTTAATATTTTGCCACATTTACTTTATCACTCTCTGTTTATTTGTGTATTGGTTTTAAACTTTGAATCTCTGCTCTCTCTCTGGTGTGTGTTCAGCAGTTCTCTTTTGCAGAGTATAGTAGTTGGCCATTAGTCAGGCTGCAGTATATTGGGTTAAGTTGGAATTTTTATGTCCTTCTGATTAATTGATACTTTTTCTTGACCAGGATGAACTTACTGCTGTGAATGTAAAACAAGGCTTCAACAATCAGCCAGCCTTTACTGGAGATGAACATGGTTCAGCCAGAAACATTGTAATTAACCCATCAAAGGTAATGCAAATTGTCTATTTCCTAAAACTTCTGAAGAAGTGTGTGTGACACCCCTGTTAGTTAATGTTAATTAATACATTAGTGTTATTTAAACCACAATCCATATTCTGGATTCCCCAGGATGTCTTATATACTGTCCTGCCCTAGGACCCAGTCAGGAATCGTACATTGAATTTGGTTGTCCTGTCTCTTCAGTCTGTTGTAACCTAGTACAGGATTGCTCTCCACCTTTTCTCATGGTGGTGGTTTTTGTTTGGGATGGAGGGAGGGTTTCAGAGCTGCCATTTTTTAAATTAATTAATTAATTTCAAACATTTTACATACTTAAACTCTTAATTCTTTTTTAAATTATTATTTTAATGTTTGTTTATTTTTGAGAGAGAGAGAGCGACAGAGCATAAGTGGAGGAGTGGGAGAGAAAGGCACACACATAGATCTGAAATAAGCTCCAGGCTCTGAGCTGTCAGCACAGTGCCGGATGCGGGGCCAGGTCATGATCTCACAGTTTGTGAGTTCAAGTCCTGCATTGGGCTTGCTGCGCTCAGCACGGAGCCCACCTCAGATCTTTTGTCCCTTCTCTCGGTTCCTTCCCTACTTGAGCTCTCTCAAAATAAATAAAATATTAAAACACTTATAAAAAACTGAAGAGTACAGTCCAGTTAATTTGTCTTATATTGCAGTACTGTGTTCTAGATTTGTCTGATTGTTCTTCATGATAAGATTCAGGTTAAATATTTTTGGTAGGAAGACATGTTGTATATCAGAGGACATGCAGTGCCAGTTTGCCCTATTATTGGTTATACTGAGTTTGAGCACCAAAGGTGGTGTCTTCTCTTCATATTGTAAAAGTAGTTATCTTTTCTTTGTAGTAATTTCTATAGGGTGATACTTGGAGACCAAATGATTATGCTATTCTTCAGTAAAATTTCATCATGTGATTTTATCAGCAGTTGATGGATGGTGCTTGGTGAATGATTTATTTTGCTGGTGGTTGCAAAATGCAGGTTTTCCGGTCGTCATTGCCATTCTTGTGTAAAAGGACGTCTCATTTTAAACTTGATTTTTATTTATAATTATTATTATTTTTGAAGTTTATTTTTGAGGGAGAGAGAGTAGGGGTGGGCAGAGAGACGGGGATAGAGGATCCAAAGTGGGCTCTTTGCTGACAGAGTTGTGGGGAGCTTGAACTCACAAACTGTGAGATCACGACCTGAGCTGAAGTCAGACACTCAGCCGACTGAGACACCCAGGCACCCTGTCCCTTATTTTATTTAATTTTTTTAAAGTAGGCTCTATACCCAACGTGGGGCTTCAACTCACCACCCTGAGATTAAGAGTGGCATGCATTACCGACTGAGTCATCCAGGAGCCCCAAACACTTCCATTTTTCTTTTGTTCTTCTTCTTCTTCTTTTTTTTTTTTTAAATAACCTCTACATGCAACATGGGCTCTAACTCAGGAAGATCAAGAGTTGCATTCTCCACCCACTGAGCCAGCCAGGGGCCCTGACACCCCATATTTTAGTATCACTTTGTACCTTGGACTCTTTAAAATTTGATGTAACCTCTTTTCTCATTTTGATGTTTAAATTGCCTCTCACTTGGTGGTGGTGGGGGCATCTTTAACCTGTTCCTTGGGTGCTTTTGACACTCCCATCATTCTTTGAGTGCTTTTACACTTTGCTACAATAACATACTTCAGGTTCATGTTCTTTCTGTGCCCTAGCCCGTATCTGGATGCTTGGCATGCTGATTGCTACTAGAGTAGGTCATTTCAGTGGACAGAGATGGGAAATAACATAGATTTGTTTCTTCTCTTTTCTTCTCTCCTTTTACTTTCCTTCCTTGCATCTATCCACCAGTTCCTCTGCAATACCACAGGGTTTTTCCTCTGTTCCATCTTTGTATCTCTTTTCTCCCAAAAAGAGAACCCTTGCTTTCAGTAAACTCAGTATATTTATTTATCCTGTCTTAAAATACACCTAGAAAAGTTCTAGAATAGACTATACTATAGAATAGACTATTCCAACAACAGTTACTATGTAAAATTTATAATTTTCCTATAATACTTTTTGTCCTTAAACTAATTTTCATTAAGGGTATATAGTCAGTGTTGTCATAAAAATGTTCTTTTTTAAAAAATTAAAAAAAATGTTTTTATTTATTTTTGAGAGAGAAAGAGAATGTGAACAAGGGAGGGGCAGAGAGAGGAAGACAACTGAATCTGAAATAGACTCCAAGCTCTGAGCTGTCAGTGCAGAGCCTGTTGCACGTCTTGAACTCGTGAACCGTGAGATCATGACCTGAGGTGAAGTCGGACACTCAACCAACTGAGCCATCCAGGCGCCTCCAGAATTTCTTGAATTGAAATTTTTTTTGTGTGGTTAACAGTTACATATATGGGTACAATTATTTGTTTCTGTTTGTATTCTTTATTTAAAAAAATTTTTAATGTTTTATTTCTGAGAGAGAGCGCGCGTGACAATTAGAGACAGCAACAGCATGAGCAGGGGAGAGTCAGAGAGAGAGGGAGACACAGAATCTGACACAGGCTGCAGGCTCTGAGCTAGCTGTCAGCACAGAGCCCGATGCAGGGCTCAAACCCACAAACCGTGAGATCATGACCTGAGCCAAAGTCAGACGCTTAACGGACTGAGCCACCCAGGCGCCCCTGTTTGTATTCTTTTAAAGTTTGCTTTTTTTCATCCTGTTTGAGTTATTTTAATTTTCTGAATATCGAAAGACTTTTATTGAAAGCATCATACATACAAATGAAGAGAAATCAAACATACAAATATATTTCCTCCTTCTTCCCCAGAGATAACATTAGAGGTTTGTGTATCATTCAAGATCTATGTTTGTGAATGTACACACATACACTTGTAATTGACAGTTTGGTAATCAACTGAAATATTTAAACAGTGTGAAAGAAAACAGAAGCATTTTCTACAGATAGTCCCATCAACCAAACACAGTGTTTTTAGTTTTCTCTTTTTCCAGTCTTCATACATTTTTAACATCACAGCAATGATTGTGTATATGTCGTAATTGGCATTTTAAAAAAATTGTGGTAAAATAAACATAAAATTACCCATTTAAACATTTTAAGATGTACAGTTCTTTGGCATTAAGTGCATTTACACTGTTGTGTAACTGTCATCGCCATCCACCTCCAGAATTTTTTTTGTCTTCCTTATGTTTTTTAAAAAAGTAACATTATTTGGTATGGACTTTATCTTGAGGCTGAAGTATTCATGCTAATAATTATTGATGGACAGATAACGAACATTCCATTGTTTATGTTCTATAGTGACCTGAAACGGCTAGCATTCAGCAATTAGCCTGTTGCCCATTTCTTTTCTTTTTAATTCTTTACAGATTGATTATTGATTGATTTATAGAGCACGCATAAGTGGGGAGGGGCAGAGAGAAGGAGCTGCAGGATCCAAGCAGGCTCCAAGCAGGCTCCGTGCCATCAGAGCAGAGCCCAATGTGGTGTTCAAACTCAAAAACTCTGAGATGATGACCTGAGCTGAGATCACAAGGCAGACGCTTACCTGACTGTGCCACCCAGGCGCCCCAGCCTGTTGCCAGTTTCTTACCATTCTTTATGAAGAGGTTGTAGTCATATTTGAACATATAGCTTTTGTTCTTTAGGGTGAATTCCCAAAAGCATATTACTTGGATAAGAAGGTGTATTAGCCTCTTAGGGATATTGTAACAAAGTACCACAGACTGGATGGCTTAAATAATAGAAATGTGATTTTCTGAGAATATTTATTTTCTCACAGTTGAAGGGTCTGGTAGTCTAAGATCAGGGTGTGAGTAGGTCTGGGTTCTTCTGAGGCCTCTCTCCTTGGCTTGTGCAAGGCTGGCCTCTCACTGTGGCCTCACATGGTCTTTTCTCTGTATGCATGTATGTCTGGTGTTTCTTCTCTTTCTTACAAGGACACTGGTCATCCATTGGGTTAGGCCGCACCACTAAGACTTCATTTAACTTTAACTGCTTTAAAGGCCCTGTCTCCAAATACAATCATATTGGGGATTAGGGCTTCAACATCTGAATTTTGGGGTAACACAGTTCAGTCCATAAGAGAAAATACGAATGCTGTGTGTCTCTTGATAGGAACTGCCAAATTGTTCTGTTGTATCAAGTTTTGTGTCAGTTTAAATAGCTGAATAAATGGAAATAACATCCATTACAACTTCTGCTGCTATCAGCCCTTCCTGTGAGATTTACTCAAGGATTCAAACCTTCTGAAGGGAATTTGATCTTATAAATATGGAATACATGAACTACACTGTAGTCCCTAAACTTTTTTCCATTTTCTTATAAAATAAATTACTTTCAAAATAGCTTTGGGTGGATGGAAACAAGTTTTAAATTAAACTTTATCTCTCCTACCTTGTCTGATGGAGTGCAAATTGGTATAAAGCTTATGGAGGGCAATTTAACAATGCTGATTAAAATTGCAGAATCATACAAATCTGAATTCTGGAAATTTATCTGGAATCTGTAGCTGTACATGTGTGAAATGACAAATAGGAAAGGCTATTCATTTTAATGTGATCTGTAATAGCAGAAGTTTGGGAAAAACACTCTAAATGTCCGTTAATAGAGGCTTGATTAAATGAAATGTGGTACCCCCACACAGTGCATTATTTGTAAAAATGAATGAGAAATTCTCCATATACAGATGTGGAAGGCTCTTAGACATGTACTAAAGCACACAATGGGGTACATACATAAAAAAGAGAAAATAACATATTCGTGTTGGTTAATGTGTATTCACCTGAAGAAACACTGGAAAGACATGAAACTAAGTAAAGTGGTTACTTGGAGGTAGGCGTTGGGACTTGGGAATGAAGTTCTTTGCTTGTTTAGGTTTGGAATAACGTGAATGTAAAATTAAGTGCACATTCATTTTGATTTTGTGTTTTTTCCCCCCCTCAGGGAATTTTAACTTAGTTTACAATATGCAGTTGTTGACAAGGTTTGTTAGGATGTAAGATGTAAGACATACATACAGTCACATGTTCCATTGTTAGTAAATACATATAGTTATAAAACAGATTGCCGACTAGTTTTTGAAACATTTTTATAACTTTATTATGATTAAATACTTGTACGTAATTGTGAGTAAGAGACCTTTTAAATATGAAACAATCTGTGTAAGTAGGTGTTTTAAGTTCTTGGTGTAAAGGCCAGACATTGAGAAATTTAAAATTAAACACAATTTGCTACTATTGGTTGCTTGTATCTAAACGACTATAATTGCTCCATTTTTGGATTTAATTTATTTTCTGTTTGAACATTCTGCAAACATTTGCTTAAAACATACCAGGAAGTTTGTTAAAAAAAAAAAAAAAAAAGGAAAGCTCAGATTTTTTTCTAATCATTCCAAGTTTTTATTACCATATTATGTCAACACACCAAAATAGACTTGTTTTTATTGTCCGCAAATCACAAGGATCAAGGAATGGCAATTAAAAAAAAACTTTTTTTAATGTTTTATTTATTTCTGAGAGAGAGAGAGACAGAGACAGTGTGAACAGGGGAGGGTCAGAGAGAGAGGGAGACACAGAATCAGAAGCAGGCTCCAGGCTCTGAGCTGTCAGCACAGAGCCCGGTGTGGAGCTCAAACCCACAAACCATGAGATCATGACCTGAGCCAAAGTCGGACACTCAACCGACTGAGCCACCCAGGCGCCCCCAGGCGCCCCGGAATGGCAATTTACTTTAAGAAAAAGAATACCAGCTGGGGGCCTGGGTGGCACAATGGTTAAGTGTCGGATTATGTTGATTTAGGTCATGATCTCATGGTTGTGAGATCTAGCCCCCTAGTGGAGCCTACTTAAGATTCTCTCCCCTGCCTTCCCATCTTCTTTCCATCCCTCTCTTTACCTCTTTTCCCTGCTCACATACTCTCTTTGTCTAAAAAAATAATAATGAAAAATGAAAAAAATGTAGATAAACTTTATTAATTTTTACAACTGTTCCAACCTATAGACTAATTCTTGACTCATGAGCATTAATGAAGGCAGTGACTTTTATTTTTCTTCAGCCCGGTAGGTATTTTAGTGTAATCATGGTTTCCACTGTCTGCTAACCTTACTAGAGATATTTACTAGAATTTATTGCTTGTATCTTACTACTAAAGAACTCCCAGGGAATGAAATGAGATTCTTGGAAATTCCAACAAGTTTTCTGTGGATTCACTTGATTTTTAGGTATTCATCCTTTCCTTCTCGTGCCTTTTCTTTTTTTGTCCTCTTTTAGTTTGGTTAATAAATGCCACAGTCGTTCACAGAAACTCCCTTTGCTACTTTATTCCTTTCAGAGCAGGTAACAGTAGCTTTCTCTTGAAATACTCGGTACTTCTGAAATTGGTGGCCCAGTCAAAAATGTTGAATACTTAATTTAATTGAACCTTTTGTAATTTTCCATTTAAACAAAGTTTTCTTGTCTCTTTTTTAGTAAGCACTGAGTGTAAATACAGAGTTTCCTTTCCAAAAATATATGCTATTAAGATTAAACAAGGAAAGAATGATTACCCTGTGATTACTGGGCTTTCTGCTCTTGTACACAACACCTCTCAGGAAAAATACTCTCTTCCAAATTTGTGTGTAGTATGAAAAAGAAGTACAGCTGAAGTTTAAAGTAGAACCCATTGTCTTGAAATTTATTCAGGATGTAATTAATTTCATCTTATCAGAGATTTTCAAAGGCTCTTCTTTTTTCCTTGAACCAGTCGTGGAACAAAGGTGCTGAGGGAGTGTTTGCATTATGTTAGTGTAAGGAAATCACATTCTAAATTGCCATTTTATTTTCTGATGGGATGTTTGAAGATATTCTCGTAAAACAAAAATAAAAGATGAATACACATTACTAACATACCTGTTTATGGTCATCAAACTTTTTCTTTTTCTCTCTCGTTTCCACAGATTGCAGCTTATTTCAGCAGCATATTAGCTGAGAAACTAAAGCTTAACACTTTCCAGGACACCGGAAAGAAGAAACCACAAGTTAATGCTAAAGATAATTACTGGCTAGTTACCGCTCGATCCCAGAGTGCAATTCATAGTTGGTTCTCTGACTTAGCAGGAAATAAACCACTTGCTATTTTGGCAAAAAAGGTATTAAGTATTTCTTATGTTGCTTTAATTGTGGTCTTCTAGAATCACGATGTTAGAGCTAATGTTAAAGTATATATTTGTTTCCCCTGTTCCTTCTGAAACTCAGAGCCTCACTGACAGGTATACTGCGGCAGGTGCTGTACATATGCTGTTTGTCCCTTTGTTGTGATGGCACGTGCTGCCTAGGACTTGTGACCTAAACATTCCACACAAGCAGTTTATGTGGACTTTAGGTGGACAGGTTTTAAAATCGAGAACAGACCCTAAGAATTCATTAATTTCCAATATTTTTTCTATTTTCTTAGGCCAGGATGTCCAAAGTCTGGTTATACAGAAATTCTTGCTTTGATGTTATTTCCTTGTCTTGAAAAGTACCAACCCAAGTTCTTGAAGCTGTCTCCTTCCTAACAAGTATGATAGTGATTCTGTGTGTGCTTGAAAAACTTCTTTGAAAAGGTTTTAGAGCAGAATGAGCAGGTTTATTTATAGCTTTTACCTTTTGGGGGGACGGGATGTGGAAAGTGAGGGTTCTTTTAAGATCTTTGCCTTTGATCGTTTTTCCTCAAGTGGGAAATAATACAGGTTCAACAGTCTCATAGTCCAAATCCTATAAAATGTCTTTTGAAATTTAGAGTTCTACCCTACCTCTTAGTCTTCATCTCTGGCTTCTGGCACACATTCCAAATAATCCCACGTGTCTTCCTCCATTTGCCTGAAACCCTTTAGGCTTAGGGGTGTCTACTTTATGTTCTTGATAGTAAGTTTTCATTACCTGGTGTGGTGCAGGCCCGGTATAGAGGAGAGCTCCTTTTTGTACTGGCTTGCTTGTTTCCTAAAGCAAATCTTTGAAAATAGAGCCTGTCACTCCCATTGGCTTTCTTGTGCCCTAGTGCCGCCACAGCATTGTGTTGCCTTTCACGTATTTTCGTGATTCGAAGCAACTAAAATCCTTGAAAAGCACGACAGTCCTCAAAATTGCCCCTTGTTACTCAGGTTATGCCTGTCTCCTCACCGGCTGAACTGTGTAGCATTTCTTTTCCAGTAGTGAACATTTACCATGTGGGCCCGCTATGACCTGTGCATTTTATCTGAAGGCCCCATCAGTCAAAAGCTGCCTTTGATATTTGATTGCTTTCTACCAATAATTCATACCCTCTGTGTTGGGTAGTACCTTCAGTTCCCATGTAGCCAGCCTGACATCCTTCCTTTTAGGTTTTCCTTTTTAAGTAAGTGTTTAGAATCTCCTTTTTTTGGACATTTCCTGAAACCAGATAGATACTGGTGAGGATGCCCTGGCTTGAGGGGCGTAGGTACTGGTTTCTCATCTTCTAGGAGGGAGATGAATTACAGTGCAGTATATTAGCCATTGTTCTTCTTTCTTTATTAGGAGCTGCCTCTGGCCAAGTCAGGTGTTCCTCAGGTAAGCCCTGACTTTAATTCTTCCTGAAGATAACACGTTGTCTTTATAAAACCATTAACTATGCCTTGGAGTAGTCATTTCTTGGGCATTTGAGGAGCCCCTCCCTAGTCCTCCTTCTTTAGAAGGCAAAAGCTCTTTCAGAATTGGGTATAAGATTGCATTCTTTGCATGTTCTTCAAATTAGAAAGTTCAGATACTACTTCTTTAATTTCTGGTATTTATCTGTGAGCTGGTTTAATGCAGAAGACTTAACTTTTCTGCTAAGATCTTGAGTCTTCTTCCAGCTCTGTTCCACAATTCAAAATGGTTTCCTATATGGGATCAATCAAGTTTCTGAACCTGCTTTTCTGTTAGGGTACAACTCCACACATCTCCCATGCATTTAGCCACAGAGAGATAAAAAAGGGCCTAAAAAGGGACTTTCACCTCAATCACTGTCATACCTAGATTTGGACAAAGAGACTGGCCTCTAGGGATATCCTTCTGGCTCTTGAACAGTTCACTAGGTAGGGCTTGTTCACTTCAGGTGACTTTGATTACTGTAGTCTCTGGAATTTCCTTTTGCCTCCACCTCTGCTGGTGGACAGAGGGTGTTGACAGTGACCTTTATCTGAGGGGAAAGGTGATACAAGGCGTAGAGCCCTTCTTTGGATGAGAAACAATCATGTGCTAGGTGTCTTAGTTTTCTCTTAGTACTTAGATGCAGCTCTAGCTTGATTTAGAGATGAGACAGCTGCCCAGCATTTGCCTAGGTTCAGCTACAAGTTTAAGTCAGATGGTTTCTTTGCTGAAAATGGAATCCATGCCTGTAAGGAAGTCATACTTCAATCACTGTAAGCATAATTTCCTTCCTGAGTTGGCCCAAACTATGAATTTGACAAAACCATCAATACGTGTCTTCATCCTTAATTAAGTAACCTTCTTCACATATGTTCTTCTGAATTTTAATTCCTTTGATTTGAGCCAACCGATTCTTACAGGGTTCTGCCAGCAGGGGCGCTGAGCTGGAGGTAGACCCTGGCTTGTTCACGTGATGATCTGTGGCTCAGCTTGGTTAGATGTTTCATCTGAACATTTAACGTTTTCACATATTTATTTTCCTCCTGTCAGTTATTCAAAAGAAATCCTTCAGGCATCTATAAAAGATGCTGTTAGTAATGTTCCTTTGGAGATGGTACATTTAATTCTTTGCATTTGCCTATTTTTTTTAGACCTTGATCTTGTAATCTTTTGGTACATCTGAATGAGAGGCAACTTGGCCTTGACAACTAAAATTTAACGCTTTCAGACTATATGTTCACTGAAAGGCCGCAGCTCAGGTCTTGCACAGAATGTAGAAACCTGTGCTTTTCTTGTCCTTGGCTTAAACGATGGTCTGTAAACCCAAAGTCCTGTGGTCCATGGACCACGTGCCTTGTAAGTGAAATTTTCAGGAAATTTTCTTCTTAAATATGTCACTGTGGTCTGCAAAAAAGGAAGCCTTCCAGCTTTGGCTTGTAGGACTTTCATCTCGCTTTTAGGTATGTTTGTGCAGGGTAGCTGCCTCTGGCACGGGGGTAATGTTTAAAGTGAGCACCCAGGGCAGGAACTGTCCATGACCAAAAGTCTATTAAATTGCCCACGACACACAGAATATGGGCAGCTGTGTCTCAGTGTCCAACCTGGCAGCTTTTCCTTCACTTGGAGCAGCTTCAGTGTTTCTTTGGTAAGAACCAGGTGTAATAGCTTGGTTTAAAGGGCTGTGTACAAAAAATACTTCTCTTTTAATCCTAGGATCACACTTTGTACTAAGTGTGTGAATAGTCAAATTTTAACATCTGAGTGAGAGAAAATATCCACTGTCGAAAGGAGGATTTGACTAAGAGAAAAATGCCATGCTGTCAGAATCAGCTGGTTTGAAGTCTTGGTTTCCAACACACAAGCAGAGTTTGGGGCATAGAAGCCAGGGCTCTTGATACCTGTGGTTGTAGTGTCTGGGGCCCTCTTAGCAGAGGGTCAGGTCCATGGCTTGAAAATACTTGGGGTGGCATGGAGAAATCTTTGGAACTGGTAACAAAATAAAAACCATTCCAGTTTTGATACGTGTAATTCTGTACCTTACCCTTGTTTTAAAAAAACGTATTTAGAGAGAGAGAGAGCACACATGAGTGAAAAAGGGAAGGGCAGAGAGAGAGGAAGAGAGAGCATCCCAAGCAGGCTCTGCACTGTGAGCACAGAGCCCAACTGGGGGCTTGCACTCATAAACTGAGGTTATGACCTGAGCTGAAATTATGAGTCAGACACTTAACTGAGCCATCCAGGTGCCCCACCCCCCCTTTTTTTAAACCTTACCCTTCTAACCACCCTGTGAGGTGGGCAGGGTTAGGTTGGTGTCTCATTCATAAATGAAGAGCCTGGGAGTGATGAGTTTATATAGGCCGTGGGCCAGGAATGGAATACAATATTCTCTGTCTACTGTTTTACTCTATATTCATAAGTTGAGTAGATTATATATAGATGACTAGGCTGTTGCTAGAATATTTAGGAAGAATTCTAGAAGAGTGGGTTAACTTCTCAAACATTCAGGTGGTACACTGGGATAGTATTTGCTAAATAGTATACCTTCGTGGTCTGGAGGAAATAATAAACTGCCTCCAGTGCCTGCTTTCAGCTAGTGAATTAATTACCCGGCTATTTCTAGCTCAGTGTTCATTAGGCAGATCCACTGATCCATCAATTTAGCCTCTACTTTAAATTTTGGGCTAAAGGCACTTGAGAAGCTTTTTGGAAATTGTTATTATAAAATGATACAACCAGAAAGCTTTATAAAAAAATGCTCTTTGATGAAATGTAGAACGGGGACAGGTTTTCACTTGATCCATCCCTCCCAATTTTGAGATAAACTCCTTGGAGGACTGTCAAGAAATTATTTTCTGTTTTGTTGAGATGAGTAGTTTTCAGCATCTGAGAATCTGAAAGTAATTTTTTTGTAATAAATAAGAAAGCACAACTGATGAAACTGTTGCCGATGTGCTGAACGGAGTTTTGCTTCTTTTTCTTAATGAAAATTGACTTCATTTTGTTGGTTTTTAAACAGAATGTACTGTTTGACAACCCATCAAGTATGTACTTTGTTAAAGGCAGTGTCTTCGTTTGCTTTCCCTTTCTTTAGGTTGACCTCATGAGGAAAATATGAGAATTTTATGAATATGTTATTTTTTTAGGTTCCCATCCTTAGTAAAAAAGAAGATGTTTTTGCATATTTAGCTAAATATTCAGTGCCAATGGTTCGAGCCACGTGGCTGATCAAGATGACATGTGCCTACTATTCTGCTATTTCTGAAGCTAAAATCAAGAAACGTCAGGCTACCGATCCTAATTTGGGTAAGTGAGAGTTATGCTACATTTTACACTTCATTATTGATTCTACAAGTAATTATTGCCCTCATGCTCTGTCCATGGCCCAGCAATGTGAGTACCCGAGGTCCACGGGGAGGCTGAAAATTGCTCATGGCACATGGATGGGTCCTTGTTCACACAAGCCCAGAATCCCGATTCTGTCAGCAAATCATGTTGCTGTTACCTCCAGAATAGGTCCTGCATCTGAACACTTTTCCCCAGCACGGCTTCTGGAATGCTGGTGCATGCCACCATTATCCCTTGGCTGGATATAGCGCAGCTTCCTAACTGGGCTCCCTGCTTTTCCTTTTGCTTCTTACACCGTAGTCTCCAGACTGCAACACTGATCCCTAAGCCTGAATCACATCTTATTGTGTCCCTGCTTATAATTTTGTGAGAGTTTCTCACTATAATTAGGATCAAGATCCAGGTTCTTTGCTGTGGCCACTGAGGCCATCCAGACCTTGTTCCCTCATTGTATGATGTTCTGGTCACATGACCGTCCTTATGCCCCTCTGACCTGCCAGGCCCCTTCCTTAGGGCAAATACCTTTCCTCTTGCCTGTACTTGGGTTGCTCTTCTCTGTGGTATCCCTACCTCTCCTCCTCCTCTCCTCGGAGTCTTTGGCTTGAATGCCATTTCCTCAGGAGGTTTTCTCTGGCCACGTAGCTAAATAGCATTCCCTTATCCCCTTCTACCCAGTTATGTTCTCAGCTATTCTTGTTTTATTCACAGCATGTTTCACTATCTGAAATGAGCTTTAAAAATTCTGTCTCTCTCATACACCGACCCCCACCCCCTGCCCCTGACACACACTGGTCCATGAATATGGTGGGTGTTGTTGAAAGAACTGAAGGTAAACTGTTCTGTCAGTCTTCACTCTTGAGGACTAGACGATGACTCCTGAGGTGGTGCTACAACATGCTTAATAAAAGAATTGATTCTGCATTAGAAATGTGCGTGGAGAATTACATGTAAAGATGTCTATGTAAAGATCAGGTTTACAAATAATTTCTTATGAAATGGAGACATGCGTGTTTTATAAGGGAGACCCCAACCAGAAAGCTCTGAGGAGCAGGGTCAGAAAGCACACATGTCCTCAGATGCCAGGTAGCATCCTAAATGAGTCAGGATGTGAGGTGATTGGGACTGGTGGGGGGGCCTGGTGAACTGGACAGTGGAGCCCACTGTAAAAGCATGAAAAGTTACTCAAAACAAGACAGAAAACATGGCTAGATTCCATGGCTGCCACCTTTGAGTTCAGGAGTGCCAAAGGAAACGAGCACAAGTCAACTGTTCTTAAAACAACACCATATTGCGCAGGTATTTAAATACACAGGGGGGAAAAAAGAATGAAAGGAAACAATCCTCGAAGTTAACAGTGATTATCTCTGAGTGGTGTTTTGGTAGCAGTGTTAACTCTGTACTTCTAATCATTTTTGTCCTTGACTTAATATTTTATTGGGGCAACAGAAGAAATTTCCCTTTTAAAAATTACTGAAGCTATACATTCTTATTATAATATTTGTAAATGGTGCCAAAGTAGAACCAATAAATGTTTAAGTTTCTCTTCTCCCTTTTTCATATTTTCTTCCCCCGCCCCCCACTTTTTTTGAGAGAGAGAGAGAAAGGCATAAGTGACCAAGGGGCAGAGGGAGAGAATTGGGGCTCCTGTTTTACCTGAAGCAGGGCTCAAGCTCACCTGATGTGGGACTCTAACTCACGAACTGTGAGATCATGACCTGAGCCGCAGTCAGAGGCTTAACGAGGTCCGAGTAGTCTGTTTCTTCCCTGTGCTGTGTTAGCTCAGATGGCACTTCCTAAAGAGAAGCCGTCTCAGATCCCTCCAGCCAAAAGTCATTTCTCTGTCTGTAATCTGCTCCTGCCTTACTTCTCTTCATAGCTGTTCATACAACCTTCTGTTATATTTAAATTTTTTTTATTAAAAAAATTTTTAATGTTTATTTTTGAGAGAGGGAGAGAGAGAGAGACAGACAGACAGATAGACAATGTGTGAGTGGGGGAGGGACGGAGAGAGGGGGAGACACAGAATCCAAAGCATGCTCCAGACTCTGAGCTGTAGCACAGAGCATGATGCAAGGCTCGAACCCCTGAACCACGAGATCATGACCAGAGCCAAAGGTGGACACTTAACCAACTGAGCCACCCAGGTGCCCCTAAGTTAATTTATTGATTACTTACATCTCCTCATTCAACTATAATGTTTCTCCATGAGAAACTTTGTCTGATTTGTTTAGTACTGAATCTCCTAGGAGAGTACCTGGCATATAGAAGTTGCTCAGTAATTAAGAAAAATAAATGAATAATCAGGCTTGAAGCGTGTGTGTGTGTATTTGTCTCAATTCATAATCCTTGAAACTCTCCAACTATAATGGTGAGACCATTCCTCCTTTCCTTAGATTGTTTTCATGGTTTTTGTAACTTTTTCTGTTAGTTGTTTCCTTGATGTTCAGTTTAATCTGATTTTAACTGTCTTATGACAGTTCTTATCCTTTCTTATGAAAGGATAAAGGAATCATGCAGGAATGCATCTGCCCAATGAAATATAAAACAACTTAAGGACAAATAAAAGTCTGATAGACCATCATCATTTGCGAAGAATGTGTAGTTAGAGTTTTTGACAATCTCAGATATGAATGTATCACCAGAACCCTAAGATCTCTGCTACCACATGGAAGGAAGCCTAGTTCCGTTTTCCAGCTAAGAACATCAGTCTTCTTGCATTCGTTACTTTAACCATTAATTTCCTTATTAGTGTAACCAGTTGGTTTTTTGGAGGAGGGGGGGATTATTTTTTACTCTTCCTCTGGACTAAAATTTCTATTATTTCCATGACAGATGGTTGATTAGGTTCACTCACTAGCTGTGTTTTCTCTTCTTTAATAAGTCACATAACACACGATTCTGTTTTTTGACTCTATTAAGTATTACAGCTCATGCGTTTTTATCATTGTTCATGTGTGTAAGTGTGAATGTCAAATCCATGAAGGTCTAGTGCCTACTCTACCATTTTTTGCGGTAGGGTTTATAAAAACTTTGACCTAAAAATGCTTAAAGCTACAAATAAGAATATTTTTTTTAAAAATGCATGAGTTTTAGGGGGTGACCCCTAAACTCTGAGGTCTGGTGTCTCAGAAGGACTGAGGGCTTCACTCATCCCAACTCTGCCACTCAGTGACTGGTTGCTTGCAGCAAAATCCTTAGTCCCTCCAGACATCAATCTTTTTTCACTTGGGTCCAATCTAATCTATGTTGCTTCTGATTTCATTTCTTTTTCATTTTCTTTTAATCCAGAACAGTTCTTCAGCCTTTCTTTTTCTTGATGTTTTCAGAGAGGATAGACCAGCTATCTTGTAAAATGTCCCTTAATTTGCATTTGTCCAGTTCCTTGTGATTAGATTCAGGTTAAGTACTTTCGGTAGGAATACCATGGCAGCGATGGTGTGAGCCTCTCAGTACATGATACTACATTGGCCCAATACTGGTGGTGATAACTTTGGTCTTTTGGGTAAGGTGGTGCCTCCCAGATTTCCTCACTACATACGTACTGTTTTACCCTTTGGAGTTGATAGGTTATTTATTTATGTTTATTTTTGAGAGAGAGAGACAGTGTGTGCAGGGCACCGGGGGAGGTACACAGAGAGAGGGAGATGCAGAATCTGAAACAGGCTGAGCTCTCAGCACAGAGCCCAACGCCAGGCTCGAACTCGTGAAACGCAAAATCATGACCTGAGCCGAAGTCAGATGCTTAACTGACTGAGCCACCCAGGTACCCCAGTAGGTTATTTCACTATATAGATATGTAATTCATTTTTCTGTATTCTTGTATGTGTTTTAAAATGTGAATGTTCTCTGTGTTCTATACCATTTTTACTATCTGCAGAGAGCAGATTTCAATGCTCTGATTTTAGTTTACTATCACCCTGTTACACCTGATACTTCTCACTCTGCTTCGTCTTCAGCACTTTCTTCAGCTTCTTTAAGCAAATTATAGAGTGCATTTAGAAGCATTTGGCTGTGTAGACCTAGCCATAATGTAGCGAGTTTCACACTCCAAGCAAGCTACACAGCCAAGCAACTACACACATATATATGTGTTGAATTGGATTAAATTGCATACACTTCAGAAGATTAACTTGCAGTAATAGGTTCTATGTTCTGGCTTTGATAGTGAAAAGAATCATTCAGCACATTTGGGGCAAGATTGACTATCAGGTGTCACCTTTTTCTGGCATTGGTTTTATGACTTTTGTTGTCTTGATGATTGTTGTTAGAATTGGTAAAGTGTTTTCAGTAGAAATGGCCTTTATTCCTTTGTAATAGAAACATATGTTTTATTTTCAGTTCCCACATTCAGTGTTGGAACAGAGCTATAAAGCACTGCTGTTTGATTTTATTGAAGAGAGTTTTTCCTAAAGTTAAGTGGGCTAACAGCAACAAGGGAGCAGGCCCCATTGTGTAAATTCTTTAAATGGAGCAACACAGAAATTGTCACTATCATTATGCAAAGAGTTACAGATCTAAAATGTGGACTCAGTGCACTGCTGCCCTGGGGAGCTTGCAGCAGGCAAAGACATACCCAGTTGGTGTGTCCCTAAAAGTGACAAAAGTGAGTGGGGCTTGGGTTTCTGGGTGAGGTTTCACATGTAATTTTGTTCCTTTCTTTTTATATTTAGTAATTTTTGTTTGATGTTCCTGTTTGAGAGACAGGGTGAGCAGGACAGGGGCAGAGAGATGGGGGGAGACACAGTATCTGAAACAGGCTCCAGGCTCTGAGCTGTCAGCACAGAGCCCAATGTGGGGCTTCAACCCATGAATCGTGAGATCATGACCTGAGCCGAAGTCAGACGCTTAACCGACTGAGCCACCCAGGTGCCTCTCACGTGTAATTTCAAAGCACGTAAAGAACTATTTGACTTGGACAAATCTTTTTTTTTTTAAATGTTTTTTTAAAATTACTTATTTCTTGGAGAGAGAGAGAGAGACAGCGTGAGCAGGGGAGGGTCAGAGAGAGAGGGAGTCACAGACTGAAACAGGCTCCAGGCTCTGAGCTGGCAGTCAGCGCAGAGCCGGACGCTGGGCTCAAACCCATGAACTGCGAGATCATGACCTAAGTGAAAGTCGGATGCTTAACCGACTAAGCCACCCAGGCGCCCCTGACTTGGACAAATCTTAACATCAGGGCAGAGATTTTTAAAATAGAGGTGAGAGGCGCCTGATTGGTTAAGTGCTGACTTTGGCTCACGTCATGATCTTACAGTTCATGAGTTTGAGCCCCGTGGTGGGCTCTGTGCTTACAGCTCAGAACCTACTTAGGATTCTGTGTCTCCCTCTCTCTCTCTGCCCCTCTCGCACTTGAACTCTGACTCTCTTTCTCTCTCAAAAATAAATACACTTAAAATAGAGGTGAAATTAGGGAAGTTTAGAGGAAGAGATTATAATTTTCAGTCCTTATGAGAGCTAAAAAGGTAAGATTTCCAGGTGGACAGTGTATTGAGAAAATGCTATCAAAATAGGTCAATGTTACAGATAGAAGGGGACAAACATGAGACAATGCATAGTTGGTTTCAGAAATTCATTTAGAATTGAATGAAGTTTTATTTTTAAAATGGGAATGTTTATTTGTCTTAAATGTTTTGAGGTCACCGGAGGGAAGCATTAAAAATGGGCATGGAGGAGGGCACTTGTGGGGATGAGCACTGGGTGTTATATGGAAACCAACTTGACAATAAACTCTTTGTAAATAAAAAAAAATGGGCTAGCTAATATTTAAAAATGAGAAAGTGAAACGTATACTTATACGATTACGTCTTTGAACAGATTAGGAGATACTACTTTATAGTAAATAATGCAAACTTTGTGCATTTATCTGTAGGAATTTTCCCTGCAAGGAGTCCCATTTTTGCTGAGCCAACTAATTTTAACCATTGAATTTACTTCCATGTTTGCTATCACTGTAGCAGTTAGCATTTCTTGAGCAATTAAGGAACGCACCTCACTGTGGTAAGCAGGAACATGGCGCCTTTTGCAGTCTTAGATTGAGTCAGCTCCTGTTGTGTGCTGTGAAAATGAAAATGCTCCCTCAGTTGCTTGAGGGAGCTTTTCAGCCTCAGGCATACCTCATCTATGTTCCCCCGTTGGCTCTGTGAGAACAGTCCATCCCTCACCATGTCTAACAGGATTACTGTGGTGTGCTGTGATACCACATTACCTGTTTCTTGGTAACCATTTGCTAGGTTATGTTCTGTGTGTTTTCTGATTTACTCAGATGATCTGTGAGAGAGGGTGAGTTCATTCCCCTGTCACAGATGAGGATGTGGGCGTGCAGACGGGTACACAAAGCCTCTCAGTGTGCCGTGTCCACACTAGGTTCTGAAGCTTGTGCTGGACACTGCTGCTCTGTGGGGACAGGGAGAATGTAATCACTGCTCTCTAGGTGTTTGGTAGTAGGGCATATTTCCAAACCATCTAAGTATTAGAAAAGGAAAGGAGAGCTAATAGTGAAATGAATAAAATGTGGAGGGACTCCCAAGGAATTTGAAAAGCTCAGGGAGATCCAAAGAAGAAGTGAAGTTTGAAAGAGAAGGTATTTTGACTGAATATGGGTGGTGTGCAGGGAATGCCACTTCTGGCAGAAGGACAGTATCTGCAGAGAAACAGGGTCATCAAATAGTTGGACCTGTGGAACTGCCAGGTTTTTCATCTCGTGCATTAGTTACCAGCGGGGTGGTGATAAAAGGCTGTGAGGAGCCTTGTGTGCTAAGTCCATGACTACTCTGTGAGGGATGGTGGGCAGCCAGAGAGGGGCTTCTTAGTACTGTTAGTGTTAGAACACTCTCCCTTGACTGTAACATGGGGATAGTTAACATTGGCAGTATCTTTTAGGGATGAAATGAATCAGTGCTTCTAAAGAGTTTAGAATAGTTGCTGGCACATAGTAAATGGCCAAGCAAGTGTCCACTATTATTAGTTGCTACAATTGCTATCCAGTATTTATTAGATCATGACTAGCCAGTATTTATTATCTCGTGCGTTGTGCTGAAAAGTTCACAGACACCATATGCAGTCATAACCAGCTTGCAGTGTAGGTTCTATTATCCCATTTTGCATAGGAGGGGCCCGAGCATCAGAAGTTAAGTAACTTGCAGGCACAAGTGGAGCTGGACTCACTAGGGGTTTGCTCTTTCCTCCCTGCCGTGATGAGGTGGCTGTGGAGGGCAAGTCTGTGTTGTGGGCTCCCTGCAGACAAGATGCATCTCTGGGAAGAAGGGTGCTGACAGGGACTAGGCTGCAGGGTTTCAGGGCTGTGAGCAGCATCAGAGGAGTCAGAACGCTATTCTCATGGGTGCCATGGGGTACAGGCAGAGCATAGCAAAGTCTGGGGTGCTATAGAAACTCGAGAAAGATGCAATTGCTTGCAAGATCAACAGCTCTAATTCTGGCTAAGAATTGTTGGGTGTTCAGTATGGTGAAGAGTGACGAGATGTATCATGGACATGAAGCCTTTTCGGGGGGCGGGGGGGGGAGGTGTGCAGAGAGATTAGAAGAAGCTTAAAATGCTTCATGGTTAAACTCCCCGGAGAGCTGCTCTGCCTGCCCCCGGTTATTTCCCCTGTGCCCCGAGGTTTTGCCGGGTTGGGCATCAGTATTGGATGAGAGGCTTTTCCTGGTTGACTGTACTCCTGGAACCACTATTCTTATCGCCCCACAATACAGGGAAGGAATGGCTACCCTTCTTGCCCAGTGGGTAATTAATTTGTGACATATTCACTGAGCCATTGGGACTGCAAAAATAAACCCTGCTAAACACATAATTGACACTCTGGTTTCTTATCTAAGCCAACCAGCTTACTTTCAGTTCGGGTCTTTGAAGACATTGCAATACTAACTTTTGTGATTCCAGGGACAAGCTTTTAGTTTCAAGTTATGATTGCCTTCACGTTTTCAGTGTCCTCATATCTCATTGTCATAAAAGAGATCTCTGCTTTGCTAACTTTGAAAGTAACTGTGAAAATTGGACAGAAGTGCTTGTATAAGTGTATTTAAATTCATGCTGTACTTAGGCCTGAAAAAACAGGATTTAATTGGTGGTGTAGCTCTTGGCTACCTGGATAAATTCTGCAGTAGAGGCATTGGGGTAAGACTTGGGCACCTGCAGCTCTCCTCTTCTCCCAAAATCTTTTATCTAAAGTTTTAGCATCTATTGGTGAACCAAGCCCCCAAGTCATTATTTCACTAGGAATGGCTAGATGTTGGTATTTATTCTTCTGTAAAAACAAGCTTTCTCTTATCAACTGTGATAAGTTGTAATTCTTTATAAGAAAAGAAGTAAATATTAAATTCCTTTCCTTTGATTATTAATTTTCTGAGTAAGAATTGCTCTAATGACATGTTTAGTGGTGGTAAATGTGTTTCTTTCTTTTTCTTCTTAAAAAAAATATCTTTGGTCATTGTGATGGGCTAATGGATTCTGTTCACCCAGTATTTTACAACCAGTTACACCCCTTCTTCATTTTAGTATTTGGGCTGTCCACCAGGTGGCCAGTGGAAGATGTTTCAAGCTCTTTTGTATTCTTTCTGACATGATATCTCTTTGTCTTAGAGCACTTCTTTCCTTTTTGGCACAGAAAGTGTCCCAGTCTCATCTTTTACTTTTCCTGCCTCAGATCTGTAGCCAGTCATTTCTGTAAGGAATCCTACTTCTTTCTAGTGGGGAACAGTAGTTAGAAGGCAAGACCCCAATGCTGAAGGTGCGCAGTGCTGCTGGGATGTATGGCATCCAGACTCCATCAGTGGATGGATGGAGACCTGCCTTTCTGCGTGTGTATTAGAGTTTATGTTCTTATGTCCAGTTTATTTTAACATTTTCAGGTAACATTAAGTATTTTTCTTAACTTTCGATTATATGTTTACTTTAAAAAGTTCTAATCAGATTTAATATTCTGCACTATAACTCTCCATTATTCATCATTGCTCTATGTGAACATTTTCCAAAGTAAAATGTTCTAGGCCTTTTCAAGGTAGAATGCTAGTAGGTGATAGTGGTGGTCATGGTGGCTGGTGTGTGTGTGTGTGTGTGTGTGTGTGTGTGTGTGTGTTCATTAAATTTTTGATGGCATCAAAAGTAATACCTGCCCATGATTCCTTTTGAATTTCTTAGAAAACTGTGCTCAAAGGACTTCTATTTCACTCGAATAAGGTGTGGGTTAAGAAAAGCATTTACTAAGTTTTTATAGACTGGGGTAGATGCTGTGGAGAATTTTAACCATGTGGGGGTCATGCTGTCTGCCTGTAAGGGTCTATCATTTTTGGTGGAGAGAAGAAGCCTCTCAAACAGCAATTGGCAGTATGTAATTACCTCTAATCATAGAGGAAATGATGGGAGATGAAAAATTAGGGAATGTTTTCTGAAGGAGCAAAATGTGAGCTAGGCCTTAAGGGAGTCTAGTCTTTAAGTAAACATTAGAGTTTTGTTTTTGTTTTTTATTGTGTCTTGAAAAGTATTTCTTGGTCATAGATAATTGTCTTCTTTTCCTGGCAAGCTGGGGGCAAATGAGTTAGGTTTATAGTTCTGTGTACTGTGTTTCCTTGACCTTTACTGCTGTCATTTCTTCTGCTTTTGCTGTTTTGGGGGAGTATTACCTAGTCTTGAATTTACAGTTAGGAACCCATTGCCACCCAACAGTTTCTCTTTTCTAGTCAGTTTTAATGTTGACTCTTGCTTGAAGTAACTACTCATTTTCTGTGATTAAATGCTAATCAGAATCCCAGTTTAATATTGTAGTTCTTTGTGCTCCATGGCTATTGGTACATGCATGCACATTTACACTTGGAATGTATTGCACAACAAAAATATTTCTTAGAAGTTTTTGTAGCTTACAGATTGATATTCTGGTTTTTCATTTGGGGCATTCCTCACAAAATGCTTTTCAGGTGGCTGGGTATCTCCAATTTATAACTTAGGGTAAGAAAATCCAGGGAAAGTGGGAAAACCAGGAATTCCATCCTGGACTTGTTTCTGGGTCTTGTTTGCTGTATAGAATTTCCAAGTTGGTCATACCAACTGGGTGATGACTGTGGAGCTGGAGTGGGGGTGGTATTGGGGTGAGCTCACAGTATTTCAAAGAGAGTAGTGAAGTCTGACTGCATGGTTGTTCCATACATGGCCTCCCAGACCCCTCTTTGACACACTTCCCAAGGAATTGTTACCGATTTCTTGTGTATCTTCTGAAATATATTAGTATGTATATGCTTAATGTATGTTCTTAGGTTCCTTTAAGAGCATTGGTGCTTTTCCCATACTGGGCATACAGTGGCCCTGTTCTTTAAAGGCCCCGAGACTACTAACTTTTTAATGACTTCGGAAAGCTGGATCATGTTGTGTTAGCAGTCTGCACTGGAATGTTAATTCCATGATGAATTGAAAGCTCTCTCTTTTTTTTTTTAAAGACATACTTTAAGTTTCAGAGTCCTTTTCAGATGAAGTATATGTAATCTTTCAAATGAAATTCCTGCAGTCAAGTGGCTCTAAAGTTGATTTCTCTTCGCCGTTATTTTGGATTCAAGGGGTACCTAGAATAGACTGACAGGATAGAAGACACATTACGGGTCAGTAAATTACCAGTGTCTTTGTGAGAGTAACACAGCTAAAGTGAATAGGTCTGCTGTTTATTTATTTCTTGATTATATAATTTATTGTCAAGTTGGCTACCATACAGTGTGTACAGTGTGCTCTTGGCTTCAGGAGTGGATTATTCCCATGATTCATCACTTACATACAACACCCAGTGCTCATCCCAACAAGTGCCCTGCTTAATGCCCATCTCCCATTTTCCCTGAGCCCTCCTTTTCCACCCCATCAACCCTCAGTTTGTTCTCTGTATATAAGAGTCTCTTATGGTTTGCCTCCCTCTCTGTTTGTAATTATTTTGTTTCTTTCCCTTCCCCATGGTTTTCTGTTAAGTTTCTCAATTTCCACATATGAGTGAGAACACATAATATCTTTCTCTTACTGACTTATTTCATTTAGCATAATACTCTTCAGTTCCATCCATGTTGTTGAAAATGGCAAGGTTTCATCTTTTTTTTAATCACCGAGTAATATTCCATCACATATATATCACATCTTCTTTGTCCATTCATCAGTTGATGGACATTTAGGCTCTTTCTATAATTTGGTTATTGTTGAAAGTGCTGCTGTGAACATTGGGGTACATGTGCCTCTATGCATCAGCACTTCTTTATCCTCTGGATAAATTCCTAGCAGTGCTATTGCTGGGCTGTAGGGTAATTTTATTTTTAATTTCTTGAGGAACCTCCATACTGTCTCCCAACTGCACCAGTTTGCATTCCCACCAACAATGCAAGAGGGTTCCCCTTTCTCCACATCCCTGCCAACAGTTTTGTTTCTTAAGTTGTTAATTTTTGGACTAAAGTGAATAGATTTAATTAAATGACTATGTCATGCATCATTCTTGGGCACCAGGTTAAAGAAAAAAAAAGCCAGCTGAGTTCTGGAGGAGAGGATAATGGGAATGGGTCTGCTTCTCCTTGGTCTGCACAGTGTGTGAGCAATTTTGTGTTTTAGAGCTTTTTAGTCTAAAGTTCCTTTACGTATGTATTTAGCAATGTGATGTCTGTAGTATTTTTTTAAATCTTTGTTTATTTTTTTACTTTTTTAAGTTTATTCATCTTGAGAGAGAAAAAGAGCACAAGCAGGGCAAGGGGAGAGAGAGAATTCCAAGCAGGCTCCATGCTGTCTGCAGATGCGATACGGGGTTCACAGTCATGAACTGCAAGATCATGACCTGAGCCAATGTCGGTGGCTTAACCAACTGAGCAACCCAGGAGCCCCAGTGTTTACTTTTGAGAGAGAGACAGAGGGAGAGAGGGAGATAGAAGTGGAGGGAGGGGGAGAACACAAATTGGGGAGGGCAGGGAGAGAGAGAGAGACACACACACACACACACACACACACACACACACACACACAGAATCTGAAGCAGGCTTCAGGCTCTGAGCTGTCAGCACAGAGCCCAATACCAGGCTTGAACCTGCAGATCGCAAGATCATGACCTGAGCCGAACGCTTAACTGACTGAGCCACCCAGGTGCCCCGATGTCTCTTGTATTGGATTTGTGTTCTAATGAAAACTCTTACCTACCTAAAGCTTGTTCAGAAGTATAAACTTCACAGCAATTGCATTTAAGACTTAAGTAGTAAATGCAGTGCTTTTACTGTTGAGACTTGACTCAAACCAAACTCATTATGAAATTAAATGTCAATGCAAAGTGTAAAGAAAAAATGTAGTTTATCTGCTTCTGTAAATGATTGGGGCTTTCTACCACTTCCTCTGGAGCAGAAACTGGGAGAAGAGTGAAGATAATGAAACGTCCAGTGTAATAATTTCTGTAGTTCAGATATGTCTCCCGGGGGCCGGCAGCAAAGGTCTTTCTCCAGGACTGCTCACCCTCTCCTTCCACCCACATCCTCAGGGGAGGCTTCCCTTTGTACCTGCGGCTTCAGTGATGCCCAGAGGGATGTTCTCCGCACAGGGAAGCGCACTTGTGGTTTCCTCACCAGGTCTACTGTCTCGCTGTAGCTTTCCTCTCCTGGAGCCATAAAACTTGAGGCTTGGTCGGAGATGTGGAGGAGTGTGGGACCTGTCCTAAAGGGTTAATCAAGTGCACCAGTTTAGTATTTGTGAAAAGAGTGTGACTGCTATTCCATGATGGGAATATCTCAGCATGGCCAAGGTCACTGCTCATTCAGGTATATACAGGAATCTGAAAAGCTTTGAGAAACTTACCATAGGATAATTATTACATAAACTTCGGAAAGCCATCTCCCGCCCGTCGTGGCAGATGTTGAGCATGTACTGTTTGGAGGAAATCCCTGAAGCCATGCTTCTGCTGAGAAGTTGGGGGTGTGATTGACATATTGGATAAGAAAGTCTTGTTCTGGGGGCTAAAATTGGATTCTCTGGTTGCCAAGAGCCTTGGCTTCAGTTGCTTGTATGGGGTGGATAGGGAAAAAGGACTACTGGAATAAAGATTCCCCAGTGCAACAGTAAGCATTGTAGACATCAGAATGGAAAAAAAAAATTGGAGACCTGACAGCCGGAGTGCCAAACCAAGAGAAGTGTCGCATGCTCTTCTCCTCAGGTGTGAGGTCGTCCCCAGCACCTAGGATGAAGAAAGGCACAGTCAGGAGTTGACTTGCTTCCTAGGGATACAGCTCGTTTGCTCTGACCAGCCCCTCCCCTGTTGGCCCCGCTTCCTCCTTTCCCTGCCCAAGACCTTGCCACCCATTTCCTTCGTTGGCCAGTCTGGTCTCTTTTTACCCTGAAATCCTTAAGCACTAACGGTCTCTCACACAACTGTGCAGTTATTTATACTTTGCCTTGTAATGGTCCTTATCTTTTTTGGAGTATTGTCCCTCCTTCCTATACATACGTCTCTCACTGCTTGGGTGAGACACCCTTTGCTCACAGCGGTTCGTCGAACCATCCCAGCTCCCTCAAGGCTTCCTTCCCTTGAACTTCAGATAGTAGGGAATGTCTCTCCATTTCCCTTAGCTCACTCCCACCCTGACACACCCAGACCAATTTGTCCACAGTAGCCAGGGCTCCTTAACTGTCTTTGCCTCGTCCAGTGAGATCTGCTTTCATCCAAGGTGACTTCCTTCGTGAGTGTGGGCTCCTGCCTGCCAGGCCTGCAAATCATGGGTGTTGCTCTCTCCTGGGCATGCTCCACAGGTCTAGGCAGGTTTCATCTCTCTGAATTCTCGAAATAATCCTATGGGCCAAGTACACTTAGCAGCTCTGTGTTCTAGACAAGTAACGAGGCACTTGGAGTGTGAGTGACTTGCCCAAGACCTCAAAACTGGCAGGTGGCTGGAGCCGGGACAGAGACCATGTCATCTGACTCGAGAGCCTGTGCTCTTCACCACCACCAAGTGAGTTAATGTATGCTGGGGGCTTAGATGGGGCTGCGTGCCAACTAATATTCTGACTGTGCGGAAGAAACCTATCTACCCCTGGACTATGTCTGCTGGGTACTTGTGTAATCACAATCACTTTCTTTAAGGCATTGAAACTACAGAGGATAACAGTCCCTTTATCTGTGTCTTTTTGCACCGGCCCTCTCTCTGAGTGTCAGACCTGTGTGTCATATTTTCCCATGGACATATTTTCCCTGGACATATTTTCCCATCTGGCATCACAAATTCAAGTGATGAATGAAAAACAAAATCCTCAGTAAGGTCAGTGGGTTGTGTCAGTGCCAGTATCCTGGTTGTGATACTTCAATGTAGTTTTGCAAGATGTTAGCTTTTGGGGAAGGTAGGTAAAAGTATTTGTTACAACTGCACGAAGTTGAATTAAAACAAGATTAATAAAACAAACAGATGACCTCAGCCCTTTGATCCCTCCCCCTGCTCCCTTTCTCCATGCCATATCTCAGTCAATGGTTCTGGGATCTGCTCGGCCACCCTACTGAGAAATCTGGAAGATGCACTGCCCCTCTCTTCTCTCTAGTATCAGGTTGGTTACCATTTCACCTGTTTCTGTTTTCATTCTCTCCTTGGTCACCTCCCCACTGGACTTTATAGTCTCCATTCAATTTGCCTTCCCTACAACTATCTGAGAGGGTCTTAATTTACATATCTGATCTTACTCTTTGCTTAAAATCCTTCAGTGGCTTTTAATCATTTATAACGAAAGACCAAATTCCTTAGGTCATCATAACCAGGGTCAGAGACATTTGGGCTGCTGGTTATTAATGCAGATTTCCGGAGCCCGCCCCCCGGGGGTTGAAATCTCTGGAGTCAGAGCTACTGCTGTGTTTAACCAGCGCCCTCTGGTGACCATTTCATGCACTAGCATTTGAAGACCTCTGGCCTGGGCCACCTATCTGGCCTCAAAGGCCTTTTCTATCCCTTTTCCTTTCTGCTTTCTGCATTGCCTGAGACATTGCACACTGCTGTTTGTGTCTGTGGAACTTCTTTGTACTGTCCCTCAAGACTTGACTACGGTGTCCGCTTGCTTCCTCTCCAGTGTCCCATGGCATGTCAGAGCACTTAACCTCACTGCTGTCAAGATCTGTGTCCCTATGTGTTTCCCTACTTTGAGGTTGAATTGTCCCAAGTAGGGGCTGCTTTCTCTTCAACTCCCTGTAGCCTCAGAGCCCAGGACAGCTTCTGGCCCATAATGTTTGCTGCTTATAATACCCATAATTTTTATTTTATCTTGAGTAGGCACCTTGATCTTTAATTAGCAGTGCTTCATATGGTTGCTCAGTAAATAAACCAGAGAGAAATAGCCAGTTAAAAATAACATAGGAAAAATTACTCATCCAGACAAAAACAGATATTGGGTATTTGCCATTGAAACACCAGCATTCTACAGGTAATTCTGTATTAGTGGAAAACTTTTTTAAAGCATGAAAAAAATGTCATACTCTATTATCACAGCATTTCTACTGTTTCCCTCCGCTGCCACCCTCGCCCTGGTTTTTCAGCTCTCCAGCCAGAGGGCCTGATTTCACTAACTGACCATTCAGCAAAACACAGCATTCCAGCCATTGGGCTGACTCTGTCAGTCTCCGGGCTCACTGAGACAGCACTTTTCATCTGGACTATTCTTTATCCAGCCTGCCAATCAGCATGCTGATTTCCCCCTTTCATTTCCCAAGTGAATAGAGGCTGAATAGGGAATTTCAGGTTTTTCTGTGATCATTTTATAGGATACAACTGATTAACTTTTTTAAGCCTTTTATTGCGGAAATTTCACACACGTACAGATACAGAAGAATAAAATCTCTGTCACTGTTCACCCAGGTTTAACCACTGAGCCACGGACACTCTTGTTTTTGCCACTTACCCTCCCCACTGCCTATCCCCTCAAGTTCCGATATCCTCTTGCGGTGGATTACTTTTTACCAGTATGGCGTAGTCTCTTACTTCATGTAATGCCGATGATTTCTTACTGATAGTCAAGTATTTCAAGAAAACATTTAATAAAAATTAATTACTTAATAGCTGTATTCAGATATTGACAAACTTTGCAGTTCAAAGTTTATAGTAGTTTCAAACCCCATGTTGGGTGTAGAGATTAGTGAAAAATGTTACAAATTTTTTTGAGTGTATCTGATACCTGGTATTACATTAGTTTCAGGCATACAACATAGAGATTCAACATCTCTGTATGTTACACTGTGTTCACAAGTATAGCTACCATCCTGCACCATAAAATGCCATGATAATAGCCCTGACTATAATACCTATGCTGTGCCTTTTCTTCCCCTGACTCATTCATTCCATAATTGGAAGCCTGTGTCTCCCGCTCCTCTTCTCCCATTTTGCCCGTCCCCCCACCGCTCTGCTCTCTGGCAACCGTCAGTGTGTCCTCTCTCTATATAATCTGATTCTGCTTTTTGTTTGTTCATTCATTTGCTTTTTTAGATTCCACAAATGTATGAAATCCTAGGGTGTTTGTCTTTCTCAGTCTTACTTCACTTGTCATAATACCTTCTAAGTCCATCCGTGTTGCAGATGGCAAGATCTCATCCTTTTTTATAGCTGTGTAATATCTCATTGTGTCTGTGTGTACATATACACAGCACATCTTTATGCATTCATCTGTTGATGGACACTTGGGTTGCCTCCATAATTTGTCTATTATGGATAATGTTGCAGTAAGTATAGAGGTGCATGAATCTTTTTAAATTACTGTTTTTGGAATCTTTGGGTAAATACCCAGTGGTAGAATTACTGGATCATACGGTAATTCTACTTTTAATTTTTTGAGGAACGTTGATACTGTTTCCTCCAGTGGCTGCATCAATTGACGTTCTACCAGTAGGCACATCTTTGCCAGTACTTGTTTTTTGGGTTTTTGATTCTTGCCATTCTGACAGATGGGAGTTGGTGTCTCATTGTGGTCTTGATTTGCATTTCCCTGATGATGAGTGATGTTGGGCATCTTTTTATGTGTCTTTTGGCTCTCTGTATGTCTTCTTTGGAAAAAATGCCTATTTAGATTTTTTGCCCATTTAAAAATCAGATTATTATTTTGGTGTTGTTGAAGTTCTCTGTATCTTTTGCATATTAACCCCTTTATCAGGTATGTTAGTTGCAGGTATCTTCCTCTGTTCAGTAGGTTGTCTTTTTGTTTTGCTGATGGTTTCCTTGTTGCAGAAAAGTTTTTGATGAAGTCCAAATAGTTTATTTTTTTGCTTTTATTTCCCTTGCCTGAAGAGACATGGCTAGAAAAATGTTGCTACAGCTGACGTCAAAGAGATTACTGCCTATGTTGTCTTCTAAGAGTTTTATGTCTCACATTCAGGTCTTTCATCCCTTTTGAGTTGATTTCTGTGTGTAGTAGTAGAAAGCAGTCCAGTTTTTTTCTTTAACATGTAGCTGTCCAGTTTTACCAGAACCATTTATTGAAGTGACTGTCTTTCCTCATTGCATATTCTTGCCATGGCCACATTTTAGAACAGTTTTATTGCCCTTGAAAGAAATCATGTACTCATTAGCCATCACTTCTCATTTGCCATCCCTCCCCATCTACACTAGGCAATCTACTTAGCCCCCTTGATTTGCCTATTCTTAATGTTTCATATAAATGGAATCCTACAATATGTGTCCTTTGAAAGTGCCTCCTTCCAGTTAGCATAATGTTTCATCTGTGTTGTCGTATGTGTCAGTAGTTCATTTCATTCCTTCTCATGTATGCGTATAACAAATTTTATTTAGCCATTCACCAGTTAATGGACATTTGGGTTGCTTTCACATTTTGGCTATTGTGAATCATGATACTACAAACATTTCTTCATAAATCTTTGTGTGAACATGTGCTTTCATTTCTTTGGGGAATATAACTAGTTGTGGAATTGATAGGTTTTATGGTAACTCCATTTTTAACCTTTTGAGGAAATTACAAACTGTTTTTACGTTTTATATGCCCATCAGCAAGGCATGAGGATTCTGAAATGTACATATTCTCACCACCACTTGTTATGTGTCTATTTATCACTGCCCTGGAGGTATTTCATTGTAGTTTTGATTAACATTTTCCTGGTAGTTAATGATGTTGAGCATCTTTTCATCTGCTTGTTGGCCATTTGTTTATCTTCTTGGAGAAATGTCTATTCAGATCATTTGCCAGTTTTAAAAAAAGGGTTATGTATCTTTTTATCATCAAGTTGTTATAGTTCATTATGGACTCTGGATCCAGACTTCTTATCAGATAGATGATTTGCAAATATTTTTTTCCCAATTTGTAGATTGTCTTTTTATGTTACTGATGGTATCCTTTGATCAAGAAAGCCTTTTAACAACAGAAAATGTGAGAAAAATGGTGGAAAATGTTTCAGTCATTCTTACTGAGTATTTAGAAGTGGAATGTGTTGTGTCTTACATGTATTGAAGTTTTTTTCCCTCCAATCTGCACCAAAGTCAGGCTGATTAAGTCCTTAGCATTCTACAGTTTTGAGAAGTAGGCTATTCCCTTGGTGGAGAGGCAAGAACTCTTACTTTAGTGGTGTAGCCATAGGAAGAACTTTCTAGGATATGGGTTTCTCCTTCAAGGAGACTGTCATCTTTGACTTGAGTTTTATATCAAGTGGATCACCTTAAAAATGTGCACCTTAGTCTCTGGGACTGGTTGAAATTTTAAAAAAAATCTCTGTTGGATTTATTTTACAGAGTGAGTTCCCACTGGCTTTGATATCAGAGGAATGCATTTGGCCAGGAAAATGAGCCCCACAACATTAAAGGACCACATATATATTTACTGGAAGTTTATTAAAGAGAAACGAAACTTCAGTATTTGCTTGAGTTTTTTGCAGTGTGTTGACTAGCAGGTGCTTCTAGAAGCATTCGCTATAATAAAGACAGAGCATGCTAGAGAGGGAATTTGCCATTTCCTATATCGTGTTTGAAAGGTAGGTATGCAATGATGAGTTTAAACTAAAAAGCAAAGAGGGTGCCTGGGTGGCTTAGTCGGTTGAGTGTCTGACTTTTGATTTTAGCTCCGGTCATGATGGCTGGGTCATGGGATTGAGCCCCTCATCAGGTTCTGCGCTTAGCATGGAGTCTGCTTAAGATTCTGTCACTCCCTCTGTCCCTCTCCCCCTGCTTGCATGCTCTCTCTCTCTAAAGAAAAACAAAATGAAACAAACCCCCCCCAAAACCAAAAAAAAAGCCCCACACCCTAAACAGCAAAGCTGTTTGTAGGAAAATTTGGGAGGCAGAATTATTGGGGAGTGATGTGGTTTAGTAGTTATTTTAGGACCACCTTATAGTGTATTGATTCAAGTCAGTACTCAGATGTTGACTGTATAAGACATAGTTTCATGGAGATGAAAGAGATAGAGGATGAAAGAGCAGAAATTCTGATAAATCGGAGAACAGAGAGAGCCCTGTTAGGTGGTGGGTTGGTGTCCAGAGAAGGCTACATATTCAATTTGATGTTTGAGTTGGGTCCAGAAAAATTATCACAAGTGAACACAGGTGAGTAGAGGAAGTATCCTAGGTAAGGAGCATTATGGGCATGAGAGTTAGAAAGCAACTTCAGGTACTTACTAGTAAGTATTGAAATGATTTTAAGTTCTAGGAAAGGAGTTTGGCCTTAATTCATTAAGGATTGCAGATCCATTGAAGGTTTTAGAACCATGAAACGACAGTGATCAATTTTATAAATCTTTATCCAGGGCATTATGTTAGGCTTTGGCAGCTCAGCTGTGGCAGAGGCTGGGTCTAATATCAACGACAACAGGTGCTGTCCTCTGACAGTCAAATTCTAACCCTTAGTCTCCTTTCAGGAAACTTTTCATCCTAATACCGGTGATGATAGCTACCATATATTGATCGATTTCTGCATTGTACACACCATGCTAAGTAACTTATTCTTATGGTAACTCTAGTGTGTGTGTGTGTGTGTGTGTGTGTGTGTGTGTGTTATTGATTCCTGTTGCAGCGGACGAAATCCAGACACCATGCTAAGTAACTCATGGTAACTCGTGTGTGTGTGTGTGTGTGTGTGTGTTATTGATTCCTGTTGCAGGGGACGAAATCCAGACTTAGCAGAGGTTAGATACCTTGTTTCATATCACACAGCGAAGTAGCAGAATTAGAATTTGGACCCAGGGCCACCCTATTCCAAAGTTCATTCTAGCTAAACCACAAAATGCAGCCCTGTATTGCTTCTCCACTAATGTCTTGCTGCCAAGATACCTACTCCTGGAGCCTTGCTGCATTTGGCATGCTTTGTGCTTGCCCCCAGGGTAGGCCCTCCTCTGCCAGGCTCCCAGTTTTCTTATTAATACTGCAGGTGTTCTAGGCCAAGGAGGATCATCTTTATTTTTTAATTTTTTTAAAAACGTTTTTATTATTTATTGAGAGAGCATGAGCAGGGGTGGGGCAGAGAGAGGGGGAGACGCAGAATCAGAAGCAGGCTCCAGGCTCTGAGCTGTCAGCACAGAGCCCAATGCGAGGCTCGATCTCACAAACCCTGAGATCATGGCCTGATCTGAAGTTGGACGCTTAACCGACTGAGCCACCCAGGCACCCCAAGGAGGATCATCTTCTATGGAACTTGGCGCATGTCTGTTCTCACCTTTATGTGTTTGTTGATTTACATGTTTTCATGTACTACGCTGGGGCATCTCACACCTGTCGGTGTACTTGTGGCTTAGCTGTATGACCTTGTGTAAGCCTGCTGTTCCTGATCTATAAAATGCTAGCGTGAGCCCCATGACCTCCAAAACCCCTTCTGTCTTGGGGATTAGGCATTAACAAAGAAGCAATAAGTGGCTGTGGGATTCTGGGAGGCTAGGGGAAGTATTATCAAAGGGACCAGTCATTCTATTCAGTCCTGACCCCTGATGCCACTCTCTGTGTGAATTATGTGCACACACTTTCTAATAATCTGGCTTCACGGACCTGAAGTTCTGCTTGACATCAGCGAACTACAAATGTGGCCGTATCCTCAGAGCTGCTTGAATTGAGAGCTGCCTGCTCCACGTTCAGAGTAGCCTCCTTGGTCACTTTCTGTTCCTTTTCTACCTTTGAACACTGACCCCCACCCCCACCCCCCATCATCCATGCGACATTTATCCATTCCTATTTTCTTTTTATCACCTGATAAACACCAGCCCCTTACTGGTGGGAGGGGCGGAAGGTGCTGACATAGAAGATCCCCCTGGGGCTGAATTCACACCCAGGGCCGAGAACCACTGCCTGCCTTGCCACTGCTGCCCCTGGTGCTCGGATTTCAGTTTTTGTTCTAACTAAGCATGAGGGGTGTTAGTGGATCCTAATAATTTTACGGTGTTACAGGACTGGTGGCCGTTTGTTATTTTCTGTTTTCAGTTTTTAATAAACATTTTTTGTGTATCGTAAGTTTTATACTAATCCTCTCTAGACTGTCTTATGTCCCAGACTTCTGAATCTATCTGATTGATGTGATAACTTACTTCCAGTTAAATATAGTTAGTGTTAAAGTACACTACCTAAGAGGCCTATATTTGCATATCATTTGAATCCCACAAGGAGTTCAGATTGTGGAATGTCCTATTCAGCATAATTTTTAAAAGAAATGCATGTTTATGTAAACATTCCAGCACAGGGGCTCCTGGAGGGCTCAGTTGGTTAAGTGTCTGTCCAACTTCAGCTCAGGTCATGATCTCACAGTAGTACATGAACCTAGTAAGTACATGAGTTCGAACCCCGCTTCTGGAGCCTGCTTCACATTCTGTCTCCTCTCTCTGCCCCTCCCCCGCTCATGCTCTGTCTCTTCAAAAATAAATGAACGTTAAAAGTTTTTTAATAAAAAAATAAATTCTAGCACATATAAAGGAAAAATGACTGAAAAGATATATATTAAAGTATTTAATTATGAGTGATGGGATTACAGATGTTTTTCCTTTCATCTTTGAATTACACATTTTCTGTAGTGAACACATATTTCTTATGTATTTTTAAAAACAATCTCAAGAAGAAAATATACCCTGGACAAAGTAGGTGGTGTGTGAATGTGTGTGTTATTTTTAGCTGTTGAGGCTAAAATATTTTGTGGGGGTATTGAGGATGGTACCATGCTGTGAGAGAGTTAATAGCAAGGCTTGGCACACAGAAGCTAGGATTTGGAGCCTTGTTATTTTTGTTTTTGCTTATTATAGCCAAGCTAAACTTGTCTCATCTGATGGTGGGCATTTTGTTTTGTTAAACGAGTGTCATGAGACTATTAGCCCATCGTGGGGGTACCAGATGATGACACGGATAATGTATTGTTATGTCTTTCATGCTGATAGATTAATATTAATATCTGTTATTGGTGGTGCTTTCTAAAAAACTGTTCTACTTAGAACAGAATGGAGACCTAGTATCTGCTCATCTTTTTGCATTGGCTTAATTACTAGACGTACATCTGAAAGTATTAAATAAGGCACAATGAGAATAAGTGGTTTAGACCGAAACTTAACAGTAGTTCTCTCTGGGCAGTATTGTCAAGTACTTTTAGCAGTACTTACAGAATAGAAACAAAGCCCTCCGTCCCCAGCAGATGTGTGGTTTCTTCTCCTACTTTTGTCAAGACAGGTTCCTTTAAAAAGAAGGCGGGAGAGCCGATTGCCTCGATAAGGGGAACACGGCATTGTGTGGTAACGTTTCAGGAGGGTCGTTTCTTCTGAAATGCTGTTTCACTAATCCTTGGGGAAATTTGGCTGTGAGCATGCAATTATTACATTTTTATCCACAGAATGGGCTAAAGTTGGCATCACATCCCTCACGGTTGCCAGAGGCAACACACTGATTTAATTTGTGCCCCTCTGGCAGACGTTTTTGAATAATTTTAGTGTTTTGTTTTTTTTTTTGTAATGGTATCTTTCCTATTTCTTTTCTGGGCTCCTACCTTTTGTTGCTCACTACTCTTTGTGACTGAGTTTGGAGGCATCCTGTGTTGGTTGTGGAGTGAAGATTAATTGAAGGTCCAGATGGTTGTGCAAGAAGCAGCCTCACTTGTGTTTCTGGCAGGTGCGGGGACGGGGAGAGTGCAGGTCGGAATGCCGTGAAGGGCCAGCCCACGGTGAATACCAGTCCTCTTATAGACTGAGAAAAACAAAACAGATCTTAATTAGGAATGTTAGAAATCCAACTTGGAGCCTTAAAAATTTTTCCTAACACTTGCATTTGGAGGATTTTGAATTCCTCTGGAGTAGAATCGAAATTTCTTGAAGTACTCATCTCCACTGTTGTATTTCCTGCTTGTGGCTTTGTTTTTATTAATGCAAAATATCTTTTATGCTCACAGAGCATCACCAGATGCACACCACTCTCTTCTCCTAGCTTAGGGGTCACAGAGGCGCAAGGGGAAAGCTGTGGATTCCACCCGGGAGCGGGCCACAATTCCTGCTGGGTGTATAGGTCTGGCCGCGTTGCATTACCTAAGGACTTCGAGACAGCTGTGCTTCTTTGCGTGGTGCTCGCCATGTCAAAACCACTTTTATGTAATAGATGTTTGTTTTATATGTACATCCTTGAGATCATCAGAAAGGGGAGAAAACATTAATCTATCCATTTTGTCGGGAAATTGAGATTATTTTTTTTTTTAAATGCAGAGTGGACACAAATATCTACCAGGTATCTTCGAGAGCAGCTGGCCAAGATTTCTGACTTTTACCACATGGCTTCCAGCACAGGTGACGGTCCTGTCCCCGTGCCGCCAGATGTGGAGCAAGCCATGAAGCAGTGGGAATACAATGAAAAGCTGGCATTTCACATGTTCCAGGTAACCTTCCCGAGGAACCTCAATGCTGTATAGCATGCCTTTAAGAAGAGAGGAAATTCCTTATACTTTAATTTTTTGGGAGGCAAGTGACCTCTTTATATGAACGAGTACATTCAAAGAAAGCAGTCTGACAATTCTCACCTTGAGCTGTATTCAAGGTAACACCTTTGCCCTGAGATGACAGCTTCTATTCTATATGTTGATCTCTAGCTTTCAATGATATTAGCTCTTCTAATGCTGTTGATTACTTTGCCATCGCTCTATTAAATATAATTTCTGTAAACCTTTTCTTTTACAAAAATTGGATATATTTATTCAGAATATATTTGTGTGGATGCTTCCTATCTCATAGATCTCCATTAGGGCTTAGTTTCTCCATAGGAGGGTCATGTTAATTTGGGTCAGCAGCAGTTTAAAATATAGTTGGCAGGATGAATAAGGACATTGAGGAATGACTGCATCCTCCTCTCCAGAGAAATTGACGTAAATCATATTGACCAGAAGAGGGCACTTGTGCTGTTATTTGCTTGAATCTTTAGTCCTAGTGAGGAAGAGGGAGAAGCGTATTCAGCTGAAGTTTTATGACTAGCAGAGACTTTGACTATGTGTTTTCTTGACCAAAGAAGAAAGGGGTAAAAAGGATGTGTAGTTTCTAAATTTTCCTTTTAGAACTTTATAATTTCCAAATTGTAAAGGATAAAGCCTGGCCCTTTTGGGAAACAGCATTGTTAGTTTTGAGGCAGTTAAAACAACTCTTGTAAATGTTAGTTCCATTTAGCAGAGGACTAACTTGGTCATGAAAGCTTTTATGACTTTTACTGGGTTGAGGATTTAGTCTGCATCTTTGATAAAAGTGTCTGTCAGCCTGCTTAATATTTTTGGAAGGATTACTTTACGTATTGGGAACATTGAAATCAGTATCTCCTTTATAGGAAGCAGTTAGGTTCTAAATGGATGAATTTAGTTGGGACATTACTGTTTAAGTTTAAAAGTTTATTATATTTTAATTTGCCATATTCTGAAATGTGAATACAACTTCGTATATATACCTGCAGATACATGTGCAGACATAAGAGTGTGGGTACATACACACAGGCATCTTGAGGACGGATCTTATGTAGCCATTGAAAGTCATGTTTATGAAGACTTTTTTTTGAACCTTGCGTTTGCTATCTCTTATACGTTAAATGCAAAATTATATTTTGTTCATTTCTTTATTAACTTAAAATACACTGGTCTTAAAACTGTATTTTTTTGTGACTGACCATTTAACTCTTTGATTTAAAGCAATGTAAAAATTAGAAATTAACAACCAGTAGATATCTTGATGTCATGCCAGTGTCACTGTTATCTTTTAAATACTGGAGCTATAATTGTCAGTATATTTTCACACAAATTGCTGATTACCGTGATAGTGGATCACTGGTGATAAATAGATGAGAAAAAGTCGCTAGGAATAAGGTAGGTGTTCATATTAACTAGTAAGGTTGTTACCAGAATGACCATAAAGGTAGAAGTGTCTTTCCCAGAAAACGTAATTTTTTGTTTCTATTTTGAAGGTTGTTTGATGATGTGAATCATAATACAAAACTGTAACGTGGTATTAAATACATACACACATAGAATGTCATAGAAGAATAGTTTGTTTATATGCACGTATGTGTGTTTATATGAAGATAGTAAGTGAAAATGCTAATGGTCCTTAGGTCAAGAGGGACTAGACCACCTCTGGAGCATTAGGGAAATTTGAGGTGTGGTGTTATTTTTAGTGTAGTTATGTTGGAATGTTTATACATTATTATAAATTTTTCATTTCTTTGTTAACAGTTAATTAGGCCATTATGTTGATTTTTAAGCTTATATTTTATACATAGGTTACAGTATCTGAAATTCATTTTAGGATAAAGGCAGGAGTTACTAGGAGGGCATTAGACCTGATGGGATTTCCAAATGCTTGCTGAGATGATGGTGTGATGAAGGCTTTTGTTCTTTATAATTACCACCACTGGACAGGTGTCTTCCTGTGACAGAAGTTCACGCTCCCCGGAAGTCTAGCCAGGTGCTTGACATATCTTGAGAGTCTGAAAGGCTCCGAATTTCCTTACTCATGGGAATTAATTTTTTTCAATTTAAAATGAAGGAAATTACCAAAACAACAACAACAACAACAGCAAAACATACCCCTCCCCAAACAATGATACAGAATCATTCTGGTTCTTTGTTTTGTTTAGAATTTGGGCTGTGATCAAGGAACCGTATTTTACTACAACAACAAAAATAACAATAGTAAAATTACACTTAAGGAAAAGAGTAACTGCTCTTCTTTGAATGTGAATCACTCCTGCTTTAACGTTATCAGTGTAACTGTTCTCTGTCCCTTGAAGGAAGGAATGCTAGAAAAGCACGAATATTTGACATGGATCTTGGATGTCTTAGAGAAGATCAGACCGATGGATGATGGCCTTCTTAAACTCTTGTTACCACTCATGCTGCAGGTACAGTACATGTGACCACGAGCCAGCTGATTTTCCGGGCAAGAAAGGGGTCTGATGAGGATAATTAAGTATGTAGAGGTAGAAGAGGAAAATCATTCTCTTTGGAATGGAAGGGAAATATGGCTTGATGCTACTCCACACGTATCGGCCACATTCATAGTTTTTAACCACGTGTCCTTCTAAAGTTTTCTCACCCACACGGATGCTTCCTGTCGGTGAGCTAAGCAGACAGCTCTTTACATACGGTCTCCCCATTCACACAGATTTCTCTGAAAACAAAACAAAGTCATCTCTTTTGGAGGATTAGAGTGTCTTCTATATTCATATGACATTCTTTGAGCCACTGTTGGTGTTAACTTCCTGTTTTAATGATTGCTCTAAGATCTGTTAAAAGTTGGTTTATTTGGTTATGATTTATTTACAAAAAATAAAGTTTTCCTGGAAAGTTAATGCATGTATTTGATCATTTAAGCAATAAGAAAGAGTATCTAGTGAAAAGTAACTCTCTTCCTCTCCCTCATACCCTCCTGGGGACTACACTGTGCTGTGTGTCCTCTGTATCCTCCCGGTGACGGTCTGTGCCCATGCAGTCCATTAGAGTGGCCACTGGCCACATGTGGCTTTCGAGCCCTTGAACTAGGACAAGTGTGATTTGAGATGTGCTCTTAGTGTAAAAATGCATACCAGATTTCACAGTTAGTTCAGAAAAGGGTGTATAATTAAATCTTTTTGTGTTGCTTCCCTGTTGAAATGATAGTATTTTGGATATGATAGGCTAAATGAAGCACATTACTTGTTTAATTTTGCCTGTTGTTTTTCTTTAACAGAAGACTTAAAATTGCATATAGGCTTGTTTTGTTTCTGTTGGACAGCACTGGTCTCTATAGTACTTGTGAAGCTTCCATCCCCCCACCTCCCTGTTTTCTCTTAATGAAAAATGTCTGTGTTGAAATAGTTGTTTCACCAAGTAGCATCAAACGTGACTGAAGCCTGGTGTCTTTGTGCTTCTCAGTATTCGGACGAGTTTGTTCAGTCGGCTTACCTGTCTCGTCGTCTTGCCTACTTTTGTGCCCGGCGTCTTGCCTTGCTGCTGAGCGATAGCCCCAGCCTCTTTGCTGCCCACTCGCCCCACATGATGATAGGACCAAACAACTCAAGCATCGGGGCCCCCAGCCCTGGCCCCCCTGGCCCCGTCATGAGCCCCGTGCAGCTGGCCTTCTCAGACTTCCTCTCCTGTGCACAGCACGGCCCCCTGGTTTATGGACTTAGTTGTATGTTGCAGGTAAGTCCCTGGCCCTTGCTGTTTTATGTTAAAATTCAGTGTAGGAGACAACTGAGTTGAGAATTGCCCCTTCAACCTTCACATCACACTCCAGTTTTTCCCCTCACCCAAGTAATTTACATATTGAAGTTTCCTGTTTTTATTTCTCTATGTTGGATCAAGCTGAGTGAAGATTTGTTGCTTCCATGTAGAAGAAAGTTCTTGTAGTTATCCTTTATTACACTGTGCAGCACTCTCAATGATAAAATCCTTGAGGGCGCCCACAGAGTAAGTCTGCTATATTACTTTGCTTCTGGAAAGATAGTTTCTACGTGCAGCATTTTATAGCTTCCTCAGTCCATATCAAAAGGTGGTTGCCATCCCTCTCTGTTTCTTTAAAATCCAGGTAATTTATCAGGCTCTGTCCATCTGCCAAGCATCATTGCTTGTGCGGTTCTTGAACATCCAGTCACGTGCAGGCCACTGGGCCGATGCCTTCAGGAGTGAGATACAGCCCTGTCCTAGAGGAGCTCACAAATTAGTGTTCAGGTGACATTTCTTGGGCTCTTAATGCGTCCTGGTCTTTACTAAGAGGTTTTGGGTTTGCCATAAAGACATTTTCTCCATTCAGGTAGAGCTTACAGTCTTGTGAGGAAGACAGTCGATTGATAGTTTCCACATACTGTGGCAAAGGCCGATGGAGGATGCACGGGGGACTTGTAGAAGTGGAACTTGTAGTTCAACCTAGAATTCAGAGAGGCTTTCTGAAGGAAACAGTTCTGACTAGTGCATATTATAAGAGTTTAAGAAAAAAAAAAAGGTGCTAAGAGTGTTCTTGGCAGAGGGAACAGCATGAGCAAAGGGCCAGAGGGCTGATCAGTCATCTCGTGTGCAGGTTGGTATCAGTGGAACAGCAAGTGTAAAAGTTGTTGGGGTGAGGGCACACATGACTCCTTATGTGCCTATGATTGGGATGCAACTGGAGGGTTTTAGGCAGGGAGGTACTGTGGTCAGCTGTGTGGTTTAGGTAGCTTGTTCTGGCCACAGTAGAGGGAGGATTTGTGGGAGTGGCGAGGGAGGGGAAAGAGAGACAAAGCCAAAAAGTCCATTAGGGAGAGTCTAAGTAAGTTCACTTTGGAATGTTTTGAATTATTTTATCCCTTAGCATCTCTAATTGGATATGTTTAGGACGTTGTTACATGTCTCATCTGAAGTTGGGGGCACACAGCTGGCCACATGTGTGGATTTGAATCCCTCAGGGCCACTTAGCTGACCCAAACCCCAAGGGGGGGTTGGGGGGATGAGATAACCTAAGGAGTTAGCAATAAGTGGAGACCTGTGGCCCAAGTGGTTAAGCAGTGGCTGAAGGGTAGTCCACAGAGGCGACCATGAAAGTATGGCCAGATTGGAGAGAACAGGAAGGGGAGAGACTATTGTTATAGAGAGACCAGGACAGTGAGAATAGGAATAATATTGTTATGATTCTGTTATAATCTTACTAGCATTTATTGTGTTCTAAGCACTGTTCTAAATTGTAACATGTATTAAGTCACTTAGTTCTCAGAACCATAGTAGGAGATTGGAACCAGTATGACCGCTGTCACATGAATGATGAAATGGGGACGTAGGTCACACAGCAAGTAAGTTGGGAGACTGGATTTCACATCCAGGCAGTCTGGATCCAGGATCCATACTCTGACCCACTGCCAAGCTCCTTCTCTAGGTACTGCAGAAAGATTCCAAAAGGAAATAGTAGTGGGCAGTGCCCAGCAGATTGGGGAAATCTGGTAACAAGAGAGCTGAATTGTCTTCGATAAGACCGTGGTCATTGATGATTAGTTGAGAAGCCATTCTAAGGTGGGCTGAGGAGTGATGAAGAATGAGGAGAAATAATGCTACCTATTCTTTAGAGAGACATGTCTGAAAGAAAGAGATTGCTGCTAGGTGAGTGGAGATTTTTTAAAGGTTTTGTTTTTTTATGGTCAGATTTGAACATATTTCTAAGCTGAGGCTAACCTAGTAGAGAGTGCAAACAGGAGAGGAGGGGTATGTGATAGATCAGTGCCCTGGAGATTGGTGACTTTATGAAACTTGGGAAGAACTCCATCACGGACGGGAGATGAGAACCCCCCTCCTCACACACAGGAGGAAGGAGATGGGTACATGAGCCAGCGGAGACTGATGCAGTGGTGGTGCTCCGGGACTTGACGTTCTTCACATCTGCCCTCTGCTTTCCACGAAGATGTGTCCTAGACCTCAGAGTCTAGTTTTTGTGATACTCAGTTTTGCATGTAAAAAGAAGAAATATTACATCCCTTCTCTAATAAGCTCACAGAGTTTTTTGTTGAGTGGCACAACAACATGATAGTTAAGACTTATTTTTTTCCTTTAATGTCTATTTTTTTTTGAGAGAGAGAGAGAGCGAAAGTGGGGGAGTGGCAAAGAGAGACAGAGACAAAGAATCCAAAACAGGCTTCAGGCTCTGAGCTGTTAGCACAGAGCCCGATGCAGGGCTGGAACTCATGAGCCATGGGATCAACCTGAGCAGAAGTTGGACGCTCAGCCTACTGAGCCACCCAGGCTCCCAAGACCTATTTTTTAGAATCATCACAGACTTGATTTTAGTCACAGCTCTTCCAGTTACTAACTTAACCTTGAGACTCCTGTGTGTGAGGGGGATGGTGACGGTTCCTACTTCCTTACCACACATGGTTAGGGTTGTGATGACTTCTAGGGCAATGTTCAGTATGGAGTAAGGACTTAGTTAAACTGGAGCTATAATACCGAATCTGTGTTTAGAAGGCAGAACGATAGCATAGGCGTTCTAGACATGTGAGCTGAAATCAACTTGGCTGGTTACTGCTCTCTGCTGGGGCTCATGTTCCTCTTTGGTACAGTGGGGGGAAGAGCATTACCTACCTCATGAGGTCGTGTGATCTGTGAGTGAGGTGGTCTTAGCAGGTGCTTCATGCAAGCTGGTTGAGGAAAGAATGTCCACAAGAGTAGGGGTAGACAAGCTACAATCTATAGGCCAGCGCCAGCCCATGAGCTAAAAATATATTTTGTATTTCCAGTGAGTTATTAAAACAAAACAGAGAATATGTGACAGAAATTATATGTGACCTGCAAAGCTTAAAGCATTTACTGTCTGGCTTTTTATAGAAAATGTACCACCCACTGGTCCAGGGTTACTGCCTGTCCAGCATTTATGAAGCTACTTACTGCATTATCTCAGTGATTTATTTCATATATTAAAAAAATTCCATTTTAGATTTTATGACTTTAGAAATTACATATTCTAATTTCATCTCATTTTTCTAATTGCGTGAAAAAATTGTTTTAAGTGACAATTTTTAAGTGATAATTATTGTGTTTTTACTAAGCTTCCTAGGTTTTCTGTGCTGGAACCTTAGCTTATGAATTATAATATTCCTTAATTTCTCCGTAGCTTTACCACCTCCATTTCAAATTAATAATTCTATTTTAGTTTTGTCTTATGACTTGAAAAGTTGAGAATGGGTACTTACTGGTAGGAAACTATAATATAGTTATGATGAAGCATCGTTTTCATTGTTAAGCTGTTCTATTTTTCTTGTTCCTCTTAAATATCTGGATTTTCCTGCTTCATTTCCAGACTGTCACTCTCTGTTGCCCAAGTGCCTTGGTGTGGAATTACTCCACAAACGACAGTAAGAGTGCGAACCCAGGCTCGCCCCTGGATCTGCTGCAGGTGGCCCCCTCCAGTCTCCCCATGCCGGGTGGGAACACAGCCTTCAATCAGCAGGTAGACTCTCTGTTGTGGTGGTTCGATGGGTGTTTTCATTCTTGAGAGGCATCCCGGCATAGAGGGCCAAGTGGGTTTTAGCCTCTCAGATGCTTGGATGCGACTGCCAGCCTTGCTCCCCACCTCTCTGAGGAACCTGGGGGAAGTCTTCAGCCTCTCTGGACCACAGAACTTCATCACATTGCTCCCTGTCTTCTTTTGCTCTTACTAGGCAGTTCTTGGAAAGAGTCCTGCCACCCAGAGAGTAATTATAATGGCGGCTCTAATACATGATGCAACCCCCTTAGTTGGTAGTCTGTGATGTTGAGTAACTGTTTTTATTAGTGCCGGGTTATTTGGTTCAGAGACTTAAGAATCTTAAACCACAGGCCTGTGACTAATGTTGAGAGTCAGTTCCCCGTTTTTCACCAAGCCATTTTCTTAATAAAACATGCCTCACCATTTTCATACATAGAAGAATGGCTCAAAAACGATACTTGAGAACTTTCACCTCCCCATAGGATATCCTAAAACTTTTTTTCACTCTGAAAGCAAGCATTTGTTTTTTGTGAGCATTTGTTATTGACCTCTGACATTGACTCACCCCTTGTAAATTTTAAGATGCGCTTCTTGGGCAACAGGCTAAATTTGCTACAATGGTAGTCAAGATCGTAGTTCCCCGTAGGATGCTGTGCTCATGTGGAAAATCTTGACATGATTTAGACAGCTGCTGTGGCTTTCCAGGCACAAGTTAATTAGAAGCGATTATCTTTCAGGTTCGGGCAAGGATTTATGAGGTAGAACAGCAGATAAAACAAAGAGGCCGTGCAGTGGAAGTTCGGTGGTCTTTTGACAAGTGCCAAGAGTCAACAGCAGGTACAGAACACAAGAGAAGAAGGAGTACTTTTGAATGTCGGACTTTATGCCGTGTTTCTGATTCTTATAATTCAGTGAACGTAATGAATAAGGATGCTTTTTGACAGAGCCGAGAGACTTTTGAGGGCATTCCTCATTCTGTGCCCTTTAGTTCCTGGCTGTCTAGAATGTCACGTTTGGTTTTGTTGGCAATTTTTACATGCTGAGAATGACACTTTCTTGAAATCCCTTTTTGCCCTACCTAATGATGGCTTTGTACTATGCTGTTCTGGCTTTGTTTGACCTCTTTAACTGCTTCCTTAATTTCTACGTCTAGGGGTGACCATTAGTCGAGTTTTGCACACGTTGGAAGTGTTGGACCGACATTGTTTTGACCGAACTGATTCCAGCAATTCAATGGAGACGCTTTATCATAAGATTTTCTGGGCAAACCAAAACAAAGATAACCAAGAGGTAGTTAAAATTTTTCTTCTTTTTTTAAATATTTGGAGCAGTGAATGAATACTGTGGTCATGGTTTTTAAAAAACCTGTATTAAGATTCTCCAAGCAAACAGAACTAATATGAGGAAAAATTATGTGTGTGTGTATATGTATTTACATACATACGTACATATGTATATGTATGTGTGTATATATATATGTGTATGTGAGAAAGAAGTATTTATTTTAAGGAATTTGCTCATATGATTATGAGCAAATCATAATCATATGATTATGAGCAAAGACATGTCTGGAATGTGCAGGACAGGCCAATAGGCTGGGGACCCTGGGAAGAACGGATGTTGCAGTCTTGAGTCTGAAGTCAGTCTGGAAGCAGAATTCCTTCTTCCTTAGGGACTCGTCTTTTTGCTTAAAGCCTTCAGCTAATTGGATGAGGTTCACCCACATTATGGAGACTAATCTGCTTTACTCAAAGTTTACTGATTTAAATGTTATCCACATTTAGAAAAATAACTTCAATATCTGGACAGAATTTGGACCTCAAAAACCTGGGTACCATGGACTAGCCAAATTCACACATAAAATTTATTATCACAGACAATTACTGTTTTAGGCTGTCTTGGAGTAGATTGTTTCATTATTGAACTGTCTATAAACAGAGGTTTTCCAAGGGTTTTTCTTGCCTCAACCTTATTTCGGGAGAATGAAGAAGTTTGTCTTCTCTTTACAATGAAGAGTACCCCTGGTATGTCCGGGTTGTGCTAGGCACCAGGAACAGAGAGGTAAGTTATAAGACATGGTACCTGCCTTCAGGGAACACCTTAGTCAACTGATCACTGTTATCTTTGATTTACATACTAGCTTTTGGGAATGCATATGTGGAAAGGAGAGATTAAACAATAGAAACAATAACCCCTGAACTTTCCTTATCCACCTTTATGTGAACCTGCTGTGAACCTGTTCTAGGTTATTCCTCTTCTCTTTCTGGAATAATTTGTGTCATCACCTATCTTCTCAAAGATAAGGTTCAAATTCAGTGCTGTCAAGTCAGATATCAGAATGTTGAGTGAGGTACAGACTGAGTGTATTTTCTAATTCATTGTGAAGTCTCAGTAGCAAGGCTTCATCAGTACTTCTGTGGAGCACACTGATGATGAGGCTGTGTAATTCTCCGTGTGTTGATACAGGTTAGAGTGTTCCTGTGTTCTTCTGGGGTAGAAGCCTTAAAGTCTATTTGTAATAATGACTTTCTTAGGTAAACATTTCAAGAGTGCTAAGGCTTTTAATATAGAGAAATAAGATACCTGGAGGGAAAATAGGGATATCTAAAATTCAAGATGTCCTCTTGGACTGCTAAGCTTCTTGCACTGAGTGTTGAATACAGACTGCGTTGTTCCCTTCTGAGCATTTTAGCAAGTGTACCAAAACCCCTTGAGTTTTGTGGTTAGCTTCACTATAGAACTTTCTCATGAATGAACTGGCCAGCTTCAGAATGATATGCCTTATTCATTCACAGAGACTAAAGTTATTCACCAGCTCTCTTAAGAGATCCTGGTGAGTGTCTTACTAAGGGCAGAAATGACATTTTGTATTTTTGAATAGAATCCCTCTATAAGCTCCCTAAAACATGCAGCATCTCCACCCAGGGTGCTGGGAGCTGCGTGCCACCAGAGGGCGACATGCGCTCAGAGTCCAGGGTCTTGGGTGTTACACTTCATTGGAAGGAATGTCACAGTGTTGCCCGTTGAGGAGTAATTGCATTGAAGGTTGAGTCAACTATGGAAAGCCGTGTTGTGAGTAAGTGGTTGCTTTGTGGTTATGTGCTCTTTTAGGAGTAATACAAAAATTACATTTTAAACCTGTAATTCAGACTGGCCACCTTTTCTTAATCTGCCAGAATAACTATGCAGATTCTGTGAATTTGACATTAGAATGACTTTTAAACATTAACATATTTACATTTAAATATTTAACATTAATTTTTCTTTTACATTAAACTTTAAATTTTTGGGGGGGGGCATCTGTGTATATCAAGGTATGTATATATAGGCAGATGACAGTGTTTCATCTGTTTAGTCTTCACCAGGATCTACTGTTTTCTTGACTACCGAGTCACTTAATATATTTCTGGAATTTATGTATGAGCTGTGGAGTTGTATTGCCTGTGATCAGCTGTGTGACCTTGGACAAGTTACTTGTAGGCTCTGAGCCTTAGTGCCTTTACATGTTAAGCTGGCATAGAGCACTCGTCCTGTCTCTAAGGGGACATGAGCACCTTGAGATTCATGAAACATTCTATAAATATGTTAAAAATGTCACTGTTAATGATAATATAGCAGTAATTACTAGTAGCATTAGTATTGTATTGGAAGACCCTGTATAATGAAACTCTAATTTTCTGATTAGAAGGAGTTATATAAAGTGACGTGGTTAGGATTCAGAAACATGTCTCACTTCTTTGAAAATGTGCTTCCCCTTTTTTTGTTTTCATAATTTGTGTTAGGACTTAGCATGAAAGATAATAGAAAAAATGACCAATTTCTGCAGTTGCAATGAACTTGGGGTTTGCTTTTGCTGAAGTTGTAGTTAGGCAGACCTGGGCCCTGGACTGCACATCCTGTTTTCCCACATCTGCTTGGGAAACTTGAACTTCACCCTCTTTGATTCCTTTTTCTCTGGAACTGCTAAAAGGAAATCTAGTTCTTTCCACTTTCTTGTAGGGAGGGGAGGAGCAGCTGTCCAGATTGGGTGCGGAGTCTGAAGTTCAGATTTGTGTGTCTAAGTAGTCTTGGTATTTGGCCAAAGCCCACTGAAAACTGTAGTGCGCATGGGATGAAGGCGTTTGAGGGCTTCGTCCTGCCCTTGTGGTCGGACTGTGGTCACAAGAGTGAGAGTGTGCTCCACGATGGGCTGGGCCAGGCCTATGCATGCTTCCGCTCATTCTACAGGCACTGCATTATTCCTGTACCCACAACCTCCCTTCTGCTTCCCATATCCTCAGCTGTTGCGTCTGTGTTAGGGCTTGGCTCATGTTGTAAGAGAAGCAAAAATATAAGCCTCAACCCCCTTAATGTTTACTTATTCTAGATTTGTGCTACTTGGTTTTCCATTCAGTGTAGTGTGAGATAGAAAACTTGTAATGCTTAGGACGGGGCTGAGAGACCTGTGCTGCACAGTGGCCAGGCAGGTAGTACAAATTAATGGTAGGCTGTTGCATCCAGGGCCACTGAGAGGTGACTGGGGAGGGGGCATGCCCTTTCTTAGTAGAGTGGCCCGTCTTAGGGACTGTTGTTGGTTATGGGGGGAGAGGGGGGGCACGACCACTTGATTCTAAGTCCTGACTGAGTCTGTCACTTGCAACCTACAGGTGAGATCCACATTGCTGACCTGAAGGCTGAGGGCGAGGTGCCCCTAAGCTTCACAGAGTACCCAGACTGTTTCCTTCCTCTTGGCTTCTTTCCCTGTTTGTGTGGGTTGTGAAGGGAGAAGCAGCTGATTTGTTGGGTCCCCCAGGGATATGGATAGAAGGAAGAGCCTGAAGATGGCAGGAAGAGCTGCCTTTTCACTTCTCTGTTTGGTGCCCAAGGAAGGCAGCTTTCTCCTGAGTAATGAAAAGGCCAGAGCTGCTGCCGAGGCGGTGTGCACATTTCCTCCTGCCCTGCTGTCAAAACAAACCATCATACACCAAAACCTGAAAATTACATGGTTGCCTTTTCTTACCTGCTTAGAGTATTCATGAAGCACTTTCTGGATAGCTGTGTTGAGTTCTGTGATTTCTTTGCATGGCATAGGCCCAGAGTCCAGAGCAGCTGTCTCATCCCTGGCACAGGCCTCCGGGGCCATAGTGGCTCTTGTATTAGTGTGGCTGAAGAACTCCCACCATCATGTGAAAGAAAATTTCGGTTTCAGTCCTTGCTGGGCTCGTTCCATGTTGTTCTTCCTGCAAGCCTAGCTCCATAGGTCAGGGTCTGTGTTCCTTTTGCTCGCCAGCACATCACCAGTCTCTAATGCCATGCCTGGGGCCCAACAGGTCTTCGGGAAGTATTTACTGAATTTGTTTTTTTTAGGGGGCTCACTTAAAAGCTGCTGGGACAGTGAACTGGAAAGGAAAGACTTCTGTAAGATGGGGTTTGGGAGGGTAGGGGTCAGTGCAGTCACCTGTTGGCTCTAACATTGGTCCAGGTTCAGCTATGCAAGAAAACGTGTGCATGTGAAGGGAGGAGTGTGGCTGACGAGAGAGTTCTCGGCTATAAAATCGGCAAGTCACTGCATTTCTTTAGTGGAATTTGGACAGTTGACTTATTCTTGATGAGAAAGAGTAAATTTCCCCATTTGTAAAATGGGCATTCTATCTCTTGATGGTGTGAGAATGACTTGAGACCGTATCGATAAAACACTTAAATGTTTGTAGTGCCTGCACATGGATGGGTACTCAGTAAACACTAGCTGCTGTTATAACTGAACTTGTGTGTTTAGGGAGGCAGTTAAACCCTGGAGACACGGAAGGAATGTGGTTCCTTGGGATCACTGTGGACACAAACACACAAACACAACTATCCATCACACAATCCATTTATCCATAAAGCACAGCCAGAATCTTATCAGGCTTTTTATATTCTTTGAGTTTTACCAAGACTTTATCCTCAGTAGGGGAGCAGTCAGATAGGACTGGCCAACCCAAGGCGAGGTGGCTGTACTACTACCACATAGTAAAGGAAATCTTGCTCATTTCAGTGCTTAGGGTTTTTTGGGGTTTTTTTTTGTTAGTGGTGGTATTGTTGTTATTTTTGGTTTTTATAAATGTTCAGTGTAAGAAAAAGTCAGTTTTAAAAATTAAGGCTCAGGATAACAAAGTCAAATGAGGCAAAAGTCAAGCAAACAATGAAAACACACCTGGCTGGCTTCCCACTGAGATGTGTGTGGCAAATTTTAGAATTGATGATGCTAATCGCAGCCCCGTCTAAGCCCGTTGTACTGTAGAAGTCACACAGCTTCCTACTAGACACCCAAAGGGGGAGTTGCCAATCTCTCAGAGCTACCGCTTTCTTCTTTCTTAAAGTACAGGACCTAACATGGGGCCCAACATGGGGCTGGATCTCAACTGAGACTGTGACCTGAGCCTAAACCAGGAGGTGGATGCTTAACTGAGTGCCCTTTAACTAGCACATTCTGTCCCTTGTACCACTTTAAAAACTCCTTTAATTCAGGTAATTCTAGCTGAACAAACAAGTATCAGATGTAGTTTTGGAAAAAGGAAAAAACCTTTGCAATTTCCATAAACAGTTTCCATATTAATATTGGTATGTTTGTTTGCAGGAATAATCTCTGATTTTTCTAAGTGTGACAGTTTAACATAGTAAACAATACTTAAGTTAGAAAATCTGAATCTTCAAGTTGAGCAACCTGACCCTTAGAGTATATCACATAAACTCGAGGTTGATTCAGACCTGGATTTGAATCCTGCCTTTGCTGTCAAATAGCTGGTGGTCTCAAGCTAGTTACTTGGTCCCTCAATGTCATTTTCATTGTACAGTGGCCTTACTACTAGAATCTACTTCATTTGGTACCATATGATAAACACCTAGTAAATGTCATTCGTTACGTTCATGGCTGGATCACTTTGATTGTCAAGTAGGATGAACCTAATACCATGTTTTAGAAATTTCTTTCCCTTCCTTTCATCTGTACGTTCCCTTCATTTTTTGTAAGAGGCAAGCAGTAAAGCTTCCTGACCCGTACAGTCATGACTTTTGGATATTAATTCACTATTAGAGACCTGACACTTTCCAAAGACTTTTGGAAGGCTTTACTTTCTAATTTACTTTTTGTGTGACTTCTGTTATCATACAGTTACATAGTTTTCAAAACTCTGTTATTGTTGTTTTTTCATTTATATTTAAATGTTGATGATTTAAGTGAAGAATAGCAAATTCAGTTTTTGGCATGGTACAGATTAATGACAGTTGAGGAATTGTTTTAATTTTGTTTTCTTATCTACTACCTTCTCAGAACTCAGAGCTGTGTTATTTTTAACTTAAAAAGAAAGTCCTTTTTGCTGTCATGGGAAATGTTTTGTTTCTTAGATGTCTTAAAAGCTAATGGTTCTCAACTTTGATTCTAAGGATGAGAGCCTAGGAAAACCTGCCCTTTTTCCTCATCAAAAATCAGCCATCTCAAATATCTTTTGGAAATGTACATAGGGAATCATGCATATTTAGGAAGATTTTTCTTTTTTTTTTTTTTTAATAGTTTATTTATTTTTGAGACAGAGAGAGACAGAGCATGAGCGGGAGAGGGGCAGAGAGAGAGGGAGATACAGAATCTGAAACAGGCTCCAGGCTCTGAGCTTGAACGCGGGGCTTGAACCCACGAACTGCGAGATCATGACCTGAGCCGAAGTTAGATGCTCAGCCGACTGAGCCACCCATGTGCCCCAGGAAGATTTTTCACAAGTGAATACTCTTTATATTTAAGTCTTCTGAGTTTGTGGTTAATAGTCCTAGTCTTACTACTTTTTATGGTGATTCTGAGTGATCATATACAACAGGCTTATGTTCTCATAAGCAGTTTAGACTACTTTTTAACTTAATGCAACTTTTGAAATTCATCCAGATTTTCATAATGTGCCTTAAGTTGCAAGTCATATGACTTGCTAATATCACTACTCTATGTATTATCCCTTGTTACTTATTGATGCTGTAATATGACTGTTTTTAATCTAGATGTGGCCATTTTGTTTAATGTTGACTAGGAGTGATTAATTACATTTATAAACATGTCTTTTTAGTCTCCGATTAAAAAGCTATTGAAGAGCTTTATTTGGTATGATATTAAGTTCTTTTAGTTTGCTGTTGCTTACAGTAACAAGTCATTGGTTTTTCCCATTCCCTTTTGTGGTATTGTTTTATAATGAAGGTAGTATATTAAGACATTTCTTAAAATAGTAGACAATCTCATTGAGTATCTTCTAATTTCTAGAGGAAGCCTGGCTCCCAGATGTAGTTGTCACTTACTTTCCTTTGTTAAAAAAGACCTGTGGTTAGTTTTTATGGACCATTAGGTTATTGGGTGATTGAATAAAAATTGAATTAGGCTTAATCTATCAAGTTTATCCCCATCTTTTCCAGAAAGGAAAAAATATGACAAATCTCCCTGATAATGAAGACCATCTTCACATTTTGGATATCTTTATTATAGGTGTGGATAGCGCCCTTAGTGATGATTATTTGCAACAGAGTTTGTAACGATTTCAGTATTTTACCACTCTGAGTATGTCCAAAGTTCATGAGGCCAGATGCACAATGCTGTTATTTGGAGGACATTACTGATTTTTGAATTTTGTGTCCATTCATTGTCTCATTCTCATTATAGAAATTATTCTTTTAATTTGCTTTTTGTTTTTTAAAAATATTTTTATGTTTTGTCGAAGTACGATGTTATTACAGTCCAGTGCTGTACGGTACCCTGTGACTAGTTTCAGGCGTCTTGTCATGTTTGTACATGTAGCATGAGATGCACTGGAGACCTCATGAAGTGCCCGTTAGCCCACGGCTCAGACCTTTGTCCTATTCGTCTCCGCAGAACGGAGGTATATTGAGCTGCTTCTGGGGAGCAGAGAGCTTGGGTTTGACTTTTAGGTCTATGACCTAGTATCTTTGAGACATTTAACAAGTTACTTAACCTCAAGCCTTAGTTTGCTCAGTCATGGCATGGTAGTGAAAGCATTAGAACGGGGCATACTGTATAGGAAGCACTCATTATATATGTGAGCAGTAGTCACTGTTCATTTTGGAATACATCCTTTGTATTTTCTTGGACATTTGTGTACATGTATATGAACACTTAGTAACAGGTCGGAGGACATACATGGATTACATGCTGCAGAATATTTTGCACGATTTTTTCCCCCTCACTGCTTAATATTGCCCATTGCTTTTTGCTTGTTTTTGTTCTAGTTGTGATACTCCTTTCTTTTAATCTAATAAAGTTTTCTAGTTCGCCAGGTTGGTGGGGGAAGATAATCATTTTATGCAAGCTCTAGTAATGTTGCCACATCCTTTCAAATGTTTATTCCTTCTTCCCATTAGCTAAGTCTTCAGAATGATGCTAAATAATAGTGCTGGGGCCAGCATCCTTGACTCTCTAACTTAGAAATGAAAATATTTCTGGAACTTTACATTTAATCAGCTGGTAGATTGTCAGATACTTTTACCGTAGTAAGTAAGTACCAGTGTATGTTGGGGGAGGGGAACAACATGTAAACTCCTCCCACCATTGTCTGCCCCCATCTTAACTTGTTTTTGCATTTTGTTTCGTGTAATACAGAGTTGCTTTTCCTCTGTGATTACAAATATCTGTTGAATCTACTATATGCCAGACAGTGTGGTAGATGCTGAAAACAAAACCATGAAAAAGACAAATCTTTGACTTAACTGAGTGTCTGGTCTAGCAAGTATTAGAGGAGGAACAAAGTTCTTTGGTAATTCTTTTCCTGTGATTTCATTTTCTGCATGTCCATTCAATGACCGGTCTGGCTTATCCCTAGAGAAGTAGAAGTTTGGCTGGAACATAGGTAGCCATGGCTGGTTGGAGTGNTGATTCAGTGATGCTGGGAGCAGCAGAAAGAAGGGACTTTGGAATTAGGTTTCCTTCTTCTGTCACTTGAGATCTCGGATGGCCATCTTCACCTCAGTTTACTTATCTCTTAGATGGAAATAGCGCTGCCTACTTCAGAGTTTGTTACTGAGATTAGAGCTAATGTGTATGAAACACCCACTGTCTGCTCAATTAATCTTTTCAGTTACTACTTCTGCTGCTACCTGTGGCTGAAAATTTACAACTGTTAATATTATTTTTGCCACAATTAACATGTTTTAATTTATGCCATGGCTACTAGAATTCAGATTCTTGATGTCCTGGTTTGGTGCTTTTATTCTGGCCTTAGTTTTATGTACCATGGCTCAATTTCTCTCTCTCTGTCACTTCTCACTTTCACTCTCTCACCCACTCACTCTTCCATGTCCTGTTTGCCTCTGTGTGGTTGAAGGCTGGGGGTGCATGCTGTGTACTGTGGAAGTCTTATTATCTGTTAGAAAGTACTGGTGTGAAAAGTTGTCTGTTACCACCCCTGAAGACTCCAACTCTCCTTTATTTATTTATTTATTTTTTTAAAAATTTTTTATTTATTTCTAGGAGAGAGAGAGAGAGACCGCGTGAACAGGGGAGGGTCAGAGAGAGAGGGATTCACAGACCTAAACAGGCTCCAGGCTCTGAGCTGGCTGTCAGCACAGAGCCCAACGCGGGGCCCGAACCCATGAACTGCAAGATCATGACCTAAGTGAAAGTCGGACGCTTAACTGACTAAGCCACCCAGGCGCCCCTCCAACTCTCCTTTATAGTGCTCGAGGTGGTAAAGGATGTTCCTGTAGAACCTCTCAGAGGTCTGTCTCCTCTTCCTAATAAATAATTTGAAACCAGTAGCTGGAGATCTAATAACCACGAAGCTATGTTGTGAAAGATGCATATTGCATGGAAGTGACATTATAGCACAAGATAGCAGAATACTCTGATTTTATAAACATCAGGAGTGGAGGCCGAAGAGCCCAGAAAAGCTTGGAGCTCACACAAAAGGTCACTGAGTCCTGCGGGAGCAAGGTCAAGGTTACCTTCGCGAGTTCCTTTGACACACTGTGTTGCGCTGCACTTAACTTGGTTTGTTTTCCAGGGTTTATGTTGTGGCAAGAGCTTTATTAATTAGCTGAGTGATCTTGGACAAGCAATTTAACCTCTCTTTGCCTTGGGTCCTTATTTGTGAAATGGTGATGCTAAAACTAGCTCATAGGTAGGAAAGATTAAAAGAAATAGTTCCTGAAACACATTTATTGCACTGACTGTAAGTTGAGTAATGCTCAATAAATGTTAATTGTCTTTATTATCACCTGTATATTTGCCAAGATAGCTTTATCAGTGATTTTTCAGAGTGATTAAGTCCTTACTATGTTATTTTATGTTTTAAGTTTTCATTAGAAGGGTCTGGAAAAATTTGAATTTAAGGTCAAGAACTTTCAATTTTCAATTTTTGTTGTGTCTGCTTTGGTCACTTATCAGTGCTAAGACTTTAGTAATGACTAGAATAATCGATACGCACTACAGAAAACTTATTCTGAAAAATAGATTTTTGATCAGAATAGAAACAGACAGTTCCATCTGGTCAGGGCTAGTCTCTTGGTATCCAGAATGTTTCAGAAGGTTGAGCACAGAGTGGTGTACCTGATGGAGTGATTTATTTTTTTTCCCTTGTGACCAAAGAATTGCCTGACATTTTCATTGCTTATTGAAGGTGACAATCCAGAATGTGTAATAAAACTGAGAGAAATGGGTGCCCCTTTTTGAATCTTCTGAGGCAGGAGGAGGAGCAGTCGCCCTTGAAAAAGTAGGGGTGCTTTTCCTGGAAGAAGGGAGAAAAGGTGGGCTGGCAGGGAGCTGGCCTTCTCAGAGAGGGGATTTGAGCCTTACCAGTAATCATACATCTTTGACTTCCCCTCCTTTGCTTGGTGGCAGGCCTCTTCCGTCTGCCTTCCTTATTTATACATCTTTAATTAGATAGCAAAGTGTCACTGTTTGCGGAAAAACAGAAATACACACGAAGCAACCACCCTAAAAATTCCCATAGCTGCGTTGCTGAAGACAAATTGTCTTGGCTCTGAACCCTCCCTGTGGACCTTTGTCTCCCTGTAAGCTTGCCCTGTTTTCTCTGGTTTGATCCATTACGTGGCTTCCCATTTCACAGGTGATCTGTCGGTTGCTGGGACTAGAATGGGAGGACTGTTGGAGTATCGTGCTTCCCTCGTAACTAGGGCACTGTGTCTTCCTGCGTGAAGATGATTTCCGTGGGCTGTATTCTCAGAATTACTGGAGCAAATGATCTGAACATCTTTAAGACTGTTTTGAGATAATAGGAATTATTCCCTAAGGGAATTGCCAATTTTTATTCCTAAAAAGTAGTACGTGAGACTATGTCTAGTGCCTAGAAGAGGGCCTAGCAGTAGTAGGTATTCAAGACCTATTTATTGATTAGAAGGTAAATGAATGAGGGGCGCCTGGGTGGCTTAGTCGGTTAAGCGTCCGACTTTCGCTTAGGTCATGATCTCGCGGTTCGTGGGTTCGAGCCCCGCGTCGGGCTCTGTGCTGACTGCTAGCTCAGAGCCTGGAGCCTGTTTCAGTCTGTGACTCCCTCTCTCTCTGACCCTCCCCTGCTCGCGCTGTCTCTCTCTCTCTCTCTCCTAGAAATAAATAAAAATATTTAAAAAAAAAAAAAGGTAAATGAATGAATGAGGCTGCTACCTATTTCATGGTACTCTTCTTCAGTGTGGCTTTTTCCCCCTGTTTAAAACAAGTTTTTTAACGTTTATTTTTGAGAGAGAGGCAGACACAGAATCTCAAGCAGCTCCAGTCTCTGAGCTATCAGCACAGCACTTCCCTGACTAAGCCACCCAGGCGCCCCTTGTAGATTTTTAGCTGCATGTAGCCTCCTGTCCTTGCAGTATAGTCCTCTGCTCAATTCCTTGAACTACACCTGGGTTTTCCACTTTTTATGTGCTTGTTTAAAACTACTTTGAAGTAATTTCCTACTGCTGCTGTAGCAAGTTATCAGAAATTTAGTGGCTTAAAGACAACACAAATTTATTCTCTTGGATTGTGGAGGTTAAGATCATACTGGGCTCTGATCAGCCTGTCCTTTGGGCTGCATTCCTCGGGAGGCTTTAGGGGAGAATTCATGTACTGTGTTTCCCAGCTTCTAGAGCCACCTGCATTCCTTGGCTTGTGCTCCTCTGCTGCATCTCCAGAGCCAGCAGAGAATCTTCCAGTCTCTCCCTGACTCTGGCTCCTGCTTCTCTCGTCACCTCCCTTTCCCTCAAAAGCACTCCTGTGATTACATTGGTTCCACACTGTAATCTGGGACAGTTTCTCCTCTCAATCCCTGGAGCCAAAGTCTCTTTTGTCATTTAAGATAACGTATTTACACATCCTGACTTTGGGAGGTGGCTGTCTTTGGGGGTGGCAGACATTATTCTATCTCCCACATATTTCTTTCTTCTTTTGTTAATCTGTTTTGAATTTTAACTCCGCTGCAAGATTCTTCCCGAAAGACACTTTGAAAAGGAAATATTTAATAATTCCCTTCAGTCTTCTGTCTGTTCTTGCTAAATGTTGACCTTCTGAGATAATTTTCCTTTTTCATACATCCAGATTATTTGTATTCATTTATGTCTGTCTCACTTAATGGCCATCTCATTGAAGGCAATGACTGTAGTTCAAACTCCTAAATTTCCCTAAGTTTTTGCCTTTGAATTATTAAGTGTTAAACTAATATTTATTAAGCTTCACTTAGTAAAAAACAATTATTGTTTTAAAGAAATGGAGCTTAATATATTTAGAGATTTGTTTATAGGGTGAAGATGCATTCCAATTTACATATTTTTTTTTAAATTTTTTTTTAATGTTTTTATTTATTTCTAGGAGAGAGAGAGAGACAGTGTGAGCAGGGGAGGGTCAGAGAGAGAGGGAGTCACAGACTGAAACAGGCTCCAGGCTCTGAGCTGGCAGTCAGCACAGAGCCCGACGCGGGGCTCGAACCCACGAACCGCGAGATCATGACCTAAGCGAAAGTCGGACACTTAACCGACTAAGCCACCCAGGCACCCCTCAATTTACATATTTAAAATCACGATGTCCTGTTGACAGTTATTTGAATTAATTTGTAAGATAACATCTGGCAAACAAATGGGAGCACTGCTCTAATTTTCTAGAAGTTGATTGATGCAGAGCATTGGGGGGGGGCAGTGGGAGGATCTGTATGTAGGGAGCGTGAGCCCTGGATGTCTCTTTGTAGGTGCATTGAGCGTGTCTGACGGGATATACCCAGGAACTGGTGCTTAGAGTTAAAGTGAGCTATCTTCCTGTTTTTTTGATAGTGGAACCTAGAAAAGGCCTCTGGGTGAAAACCACTTAAAATGTGAACCAAACTTCATAATAATTAGTAGGGGAGTGGAGGGAGAGTTTTGAGTGGGGAAAATATCTTGAAAAATAATGCTAAAATTATAAAAGTATATCTTAAAAATAATTATTTCTTAATAATAAAGAAGTAATGAAGTATATTATACCCCATATATATATAAGTATATAATTATTCATATAGCAGGGATAGTGTGCTTTCAGATTGGTATAATGTGACCTGATTTTCCAGGATGATCTGAGAAGTTAATAATAAAACATCGTTTGTAATATCCTTCTGTTTCTTTTAAAATTGGCACAGAACCTACCTATTCCCCTTTCCCCACCAGTAATTTAAGGAAGTACTGGTTTTATTTGGCAATCTGTTTGATATTCTGAAAGGAGTGGACTTGGTACTATTTGAATCTGGCCAGTGTTGGAAAATACTTACTGGTTGAAAATAGATTATAGGTATAATTGATGGGAGTACAAGAAAGTTTCTATAATAAAATTTTATATTTCAAAACCCTAAGTCCTTGTGTTTTCTAATATACTCTTCACTTAATTCCTAATAATTACAAGTTGAGACCACAGCTCAAGGAGCTGTGGTTAATTACAAGTTAGCAGGCCCACTGCAGGCCCTTCTGCCTTCAAGTTAGGATCTCCGATATCTCTAAGCTGAGACTGACGGATGCTCATTGCCTATGAGATAATGGAAGGTTCAGACAGCCGGACCTAATTGCTTCCTCCTCCATGTTGTCAAAATGTTGTATAGGTTAAAAAAAAAAAAAGGTTTGTTTCTTTACTTATTTATTTACTTATATAACCTCTACATCCCTTGTGGGGCTTGAACTTAGAACCGCCAGGTTAAGAGTCATGTGCTCTTCTGACTGAGGCAGCCAGGTCCTGCGTTTTGAAGCTTTGTGATTTAGCTGTCTTTTCTGCTTATTTTTCTAGAAGGTGAACTTTTTGAGTACAGGAGCCAGATCTTTTAGATTTTTCATTCCTCACTGCCTACCATGGGTACTTAATAAGTGCCTTTGCAAGTGCTTTTTCCTTCCTGGGGCTTATTTTTTAGCACATTACCCCAAACCAGTGGTCATATGTGAATGTGTTAAAAAGAAGGGTTTTCCTTTATGTGTGCAATTTTATGCATCTCTAAGTCAAGCAGAGCCTGCTGCTTAAGTTAGGGGAGTCAGCTATGTATTCTTTTGTAGCATAGTTTCATCTTATTTTAATGATTCAGAAGAAACTTTTAAAAAAAGTTTTATACATGTGGATATGATGCACATTACTGACTAAATTGATTTACTAAAAACTAACAGCATTATTTTTGGGTTACTCCTTTTCTCTATAATCTAAATGTAAGCAATGTAGTACTTAATTGATTTTGGTATTCTTACTTTTCTTTGGATTAGATCAAATCCAGAGACATTCCCTCTAGTTTGCTTTCTTTTTTAAATGTTATGTTCAATCTTGATATATTGTAATTGAATTATTTCTCTTGTTTTAAATGAAGAAACCCAGAGGTCCTTTTGAGATCTGTCCTAGATAATATTTCTTTGTGATGAGTCAATGTGTGTTTAGCCAAATTTAGGGTAGGGTGACTAAGAATCTTGTAATAAACTGATTTTCATGATCTGAATTGTTGGGTAGTATCTACTATCTAATCAGGGGTTCTTATCGTGGGATTCTTGAGTTTCTTCTCAGAGTCCACGAACTCTCTGGAAAGTTGTGCTAGATTTATGTGTGTATGTATGCATATTTTCCCTGTTTATAGCTATTCTAATCTTAATTGAGCTTATGGATTCTCAAAGGTTAAGAACTACTCATATAACACATAAAGGCCAATACTGTGATTATTTAGTTCTTCTTGCATAGTGTTTGTAGAATTGCACAGATATTAAACACTTGAAATTGATGTTCCATTGGTTGGCTTGGATCCTCTGAAAGGTTGCATAAAAGGATGATTTATCTTCCCAACTTACCCCCTCTTCCTGCCTGTCCCTAATTCATGTCATGTGGGTCCCTGTGACCTTTCTCTGACCCCTCTGATCATCAGTCGTGGTGGCCATTTCTAGGCCATGGTAATGACAGCACGTAGTTCCTATGGCAGTGCTGAGCCCTACTAAGACCCAGGATATACTGTCCCCTCTGAACTGTGTCCGCTTTAAGTTTTGTTCCTTTTTGGTGCATGGCTGTCATTTTTCATGTTTATCTTTTCTAATGCAGTGAGTCTTGGATCAGCAATCCAGCCTCCTTGGAGTGGGTGACTTGATAAACTGGCATGGTAGGATTAGGTATTGAGGGACGCTCTGAGTGTGAGAGTGTGAGGGGATAAACAGTAGAGGGAGCCCTTAGGGTTGGTAACATCTGTTCTTGACTTTCAGTGGTCGGTTTCCTTTTCTCCTGACTTCTGATATTCCAGAGGGTCAGTCGAGCTGGTTATGATTCTGTCTAAATGAAGGCATAGACAAAGGAGACACGAATTCTCTTGAAATGGTCATAGATTCAGCTGTCCTAGTAACTGATTTCCTTCCTTTTCAGTAAAGTGTTAACTACACTTCAATTAAAAAAGATTTAGGAACACTTTCTAAAATGACTGTAATATAATATAGGAAAGGGAAGGAAAGAAGGCTTTAAAGCATCAAACGTTCCATTGCTTGCTTCCCGTCCTCTGGTGAATGCTCCCTTGGACATGGCTGGTGCTCACTTCTCTTGCTTGTAGGTCGCCCCCAACGATGAAGCTGTGGTGACCTTGCTGTGTGAATGGGCGGTGAGCTGCAAACGGTCAGGCAAGCACAGGGCCATGGCTGTGGCAAAACTCTTGGAGAAGAGGCAGGCGGAAATCGAGGCAGAGGTAGGTTCACTTTTCTTTCTGCTGTCAGATGCCATCATTTGAAAATAACTTTTGGGGAGGATTTTTTTATTTTAATACTCCTTATGCTATTTTTTTTTTCTCTTCAAGGAAAAAGGGAGAGTGTATAAATTCACCAAAAGACTACATATAGGATCTCTCTAAGTTGATGAAACCACTAATTTATATTTTGGACTAATTTAAAACTGTCTTTTTTTGCCTTTTTATTTTTTTATTTTTATTTACTTAAAAATTTTTTTTGATGTTTTTTATTTATTTCTGAGAGAGAGAGAGACAGCGTGAGCAGGGGAGGGTCAGAGAGAGCAGGAGACACATTATCTGAAGCAGGCTCCAGGTTCTGAGCTGTCAGCACAGAGCCTGTCGCGGGGCTCGAACCCACAAACGGTGAGATCATGACCTGAGCCAAAGTGGGACTCTTAACTGACTGAGCCACCCAGGTGCCCCTTTTTTGCCTTTTTGAAAAGATTTATATTTTAGAGATTGCATGAGCAGGGGAGAGGGGCAGAGAGAGAGAGAATGGAAATCTTAAGTTGGCTCTACGCTCTGTGTGGAGTCCGTTGCAGAGTTCAGTCCTATTACCCTGGGGTCATGACCTGAACTGAAATCACGAGTCAGATGCTCAACTGACTGAGCCATCCAGGCACCCCTGAAATTGTATGTTTTAATTTAATTCAATTTGATTTTTTAGTGTTTATTTGCTTTGAGAGAGAGAGAGTCCCAAGCTAGCTCCATGCTGTCAGTGAAGAGCCCAGTGTAGGGCTTGATCCCACAAACTGTGAGGTGATGAAATTGAATCAGGTGCTTAACTGACTGAGCCACCCAGGCACCCCTGAAACTCTATGTTTTAAAATAAAACTTTAACATCTGGTTTAGAACAAAGACCACTCCCTTTATGAAGTTAAGATACACATGCACATATATACATGTATATGTATACATATACATACAAAATGTATATAATATACGCTAACTTTTGTGAATTTTTTAATATTTATTTTCTAGAGAGAGGGAGACAGAGTACGAGTAGGGAAGGGGCAGAGAGAGAGATACACACAGAATCGTAAGCAGGCTCCAGGCTCTGAGCTGTCAGCACAGAGCCTGATGAAGGGTTGGAACTCACAAGCAGTATTTTAGAACGTGAAGATTAGGGAAGGTGTTTCATTGCTTTTTTCTATAAATAGACTATTCTACAGTGAATTGCAATGATTAAACTTTAGTAACTAAGATTGAATTTTTCAAAGTTAGTTTCCGCTTTTGGATTGTTGTTGTGTCCTGTGGGCATCCCTTCTTCCAGCATGTTCTAGAATGAGTGTGTACGTGTGTGCGCGTGCGCGCACACACACACACACACACACACACACATACACAGAGTCACCTTCAGAAGAGGTTCACACAGATTACTTTGTAATTTTAATAGGTGTAAATATATCCACATCTGAAAAAAAAGGTATTCTCTCAGAGATGTTTAAGATAATTGATTGCTAAATGATATCAGATAAAGGGTTAATATCCAGAATCTATAAGGAACTCACCAAACTACACGCCTGAAAAACAAACAACCAGTGAAGAAATGGGCAGAAGATATGAACAGACACTTCTCCAAAGAGGACATCCAGATGGCCAACAGACACATGAAACGATGCTCAGCATCCCTCCTCATCAGGGAAATACAAATCAAAACCACACTGAGATACCACCTCACGCCAGTCAGAGTGGCTAAAATGAGCAAATCAGAGAACTCTAGATGCTGGCGAGGATGTGGAGAAACGGGCACCCTCCTACACTGTTGGTGGGAATGTAAACTGGTACAGCCCCTCTGGAAAACAGTGTGGAGGTTCCTCAGGAAACTAACAATAGAACTCCCCTATGACCCAGCAATAGCACTGCTAGGAATTTACCCAAGGGATACAGAAATGCTGATGCATAGGAGCACATGTACCCCAATGTTCATAGCAGCACTCTCCACAATAGCTAAAACATGGAAAGAGCCTAAGTGTCCATCAACAGATGAATGGATCAAGAAGATGTGGTTTATCTATACCATGGAATACTACATGGCAATGAGAAACAATGAAATCTGGCCATGTGTAGCAACATGGATGGACCTTGAGGGTGTTATGCTGAGCGAAATAAGTCAGGCAGAGAAGGACAAATATCATATGTTTGCACGTATAGGAGGATTAGGAGGAACTTGACGGAGGAACAAGGGGGAGAAGAAGGGGGGAAATGGTGGGGGAAAGGGAGAGAGGCAAACCATGAGAGACTCTTGAATGCTGACAAAAACTGAGGACTGATGGATGTGGGGGGGGGATGGGCATGGAGGAGGACATTTGTGGGGATGAGCACTGAGTGTTATGTGGAAACTAATTTGACAATAAACTATTTGTAAAAAAAAAAAAAAAGATAATTGATTGCTAGAGGCGCTTGGGTGGCTCAGTTGATTAAGGGTCTGACATTGGCTCAGGTCATGATCTCCTGGTTTGTGAGTTTGGACCCCCAATTGAGTTCTGTGCAGACAGCTCAGAGCCTGGAGCCTGCTTCGGATTCTGTGCCTACCTCTCTCTCTGCCCCTCCCCTGCTCACACTCTGTCTTTTTCTCTCTCTCCCAAAAATAAACATCAAAATAAAAGACAGTTGATCTCGCTGAACATCATTAGTTTCAGAATTTGACTTTTTTGAAGAAAGAGAGGATGGATTAGAGAAGTAATATCTTAATGAAATAATATATTAATATTAAGGAATAGATAATGAAAATAGGAAGGGATGTTAAAAAGAATAGAAAACGGAGTTCTGATTACTTTTGAACTGTTTTTTTTCTGGTCTTCTAGTGAGTTCTGTCTTGAATGCAGAAGTTAGGCAGCTTCTCTAGATAGGTTTCATCACCTATGGAGATTCCATAGGTTCTGAGAGATCTTAATTGGTTCAAGTGTGATGAGTGAGAGAAATGTATCAGAGGAGTTTTGTTAGCGCTGTCATTTGATACACCACTTCCCAACACTCCCCACACTCGTAAATACACTCACCTAAGCAAAAACGAACACAAAAATATCAAATTCAGTATACATGCTCAAATGTTTCTCAGATACTATATGTGCTATTTAAAAATGATAGTTTCACATTATTTTCAGTAGTTTTGCACAGGGATAATGAGTAGCTTATTGTACTCTGCTGTGTATTCAGTAGGTATTTATACCATCTGGTGCAGAATTTATAATTTACAACAATAATATTTTTCATGGGTGTCTTTTGAAATTCAGTTCAGTGCATTTAAAAAATTTTTAACGTTTATTTATTTTTGAAAAGAGAGAGCGTGCAAGTTGGGAAGGGTCAGAGAGAGAGAGGGAGACCCAGAATCTGAAGCAGGCTTCAGGTTCAGAGCACAGAGACCAGTGTGGGACTCGAACCCATGAACCATGAGGTCATGACCTGAGCCAAAGTCGGACGCTCAACCGACTGAGCCACCCAGGTGCCCCTAGTTGTCCCTCACTTTCAGAAATTATATTACTCATGATACATAGCCCTCAAAGTACAGAAATCTCAATTAACTCTGCATGTTTTTTCTGAGAATTTAAATGTTAATAAAAAACTGACAAATTCATGACCCACCGTGGCTACATTGTCCTCCAAAATTAACTATGCTTGTTTATTTTTAACCTTAGAGATGTGGTGAATCAGAAGTCTTAGATGAGAAGGAGTCCATTTCTTCAGCCTCTCTTGCTGGATCTAGTTTGCCTGTTTTCCAGAATGTTCTACTAAGGTTTTTAGATACACAGGCCCCCTCATTATGTAAGTAAAGTTCTTTGCTTCTAGATCTTAAACAAGAGATTGACCGTTTTTGGGGAACTAATGTTTGTTTTTTTCCCTTACTTGCATCTTAATTAAAAGTTCTTGGTGCTGAATATAATGTATATTTTATTGAGCAAAATTGTGTTTTTAGTGGAGACTTCTATGCAATTTTATAGTCAAGTGGGCTTCAATGATTTAAAAATTTCCAAAGTTTCAAAAATTTAAAAATGAGTCCCCTCATTCTCTAATATTTGGTGGTCTCCTTTTCCCTTTCTAGATCTTTCTTACCAAACAGGAGGAGCTAAGGTCTCGTGATGTTTCACTAATCACTGTTGTGATTAGGAATTTTCTGTTTTTGCTCTGTTTCCAAAATTTCTGATTTTCTAATTTCTAATAAGAAATGGAGGAAAAAAATCAAATAAAAGTACTTTCTTTATAACATAACAAAGTCCTTGATGCAAGGAAATAATTTTAGATATGATTGGCTGCTTTCCTACACTTTATGGGTTGTTCTGTCATCTCCCATTCTTCCTTTTTTTTTTTTTTTTAGTTTATTTATTTTGAGAGGTGGGGATGGGGAGAGAGAGGAGGGGGGGAGAGAGAGAGAGGGAGAGAGAGAGAGAGAGAGAGAGAGAGAGAGAGAGAGAGAGAGAATCCTAAGCAGGCTTCATGCTATCAGTGGAGAGCCTGATATGTGAGGCTCCATCTCACAAACCTTGAGATCATGAGTCAGGGACTTCATCAACTGAGCCACCTAGGTGCCCTGTCATTTCCCATTCTTCTATCTTTTATTCTACTGTTTGTGGGGAGTTGAGGATTTGGGGATTAAAACCTAGTGGGTTTATACAGTAAGTCCACACTTAAAAAATAAGTTTGCATGCTAGGTGGGCTTGATCTTATTCTGAGGCTTTTGTGACAATGTACAGTGGAGAGGGTCTTAGGATGGATAGTGATGAAACAACAAAAATGGCCCAGGGAAAAGAATCACAGACAGGGTGGGAGGGACAGGTTTGTGGTGAAGAAGGAGGTAAAACAGCAAGAAATAGTACTACTTCCAGTTCCTCTGAAAAAGCCCTTGGTTTGGGTTAGAATGATGTTTCACATTGAGGTTTAGTTAGTTGGTGGCTGTTTTGGGGCTAGAGGGAGAGCAAGAGCTGGAGCCACACTGGTTGTTGGGTTGTAGGGGGCTGTAGCGAAACGTGCAAAAGGAAGCAGACACATGAAGGGACGGATGAGATCCTGGGGAGTAGATAATATATGGTCAGGAATGGATGTTAGCTGCTCTAACTTCTTTTGGTTCTTTTGGGAAGACCTTTCCCCTTTTATGCCTTTGCTTGTTTTTGATCTGGTTTCCTGCTGTGGGAGAAAGCCGTGCTGTTCTTCTGTAGATGTTGTTTGTCATGGACTTCAGTGGTGGATGGCAGCAAACACTTAGGATTAAGTTTTAGGGCACGAGCTCCTATTCCCTAGATTCACCTGTTGGTCTCTGTTGGTGTCTGTGAATGTCATGGTACCATGGACTGAGCACTGAAGGACTGTCCTTAACATTTTTTAACCTCTTCCAAGGGTACAAAGTTGTAGAGTACAGCTGCAATATGAAAGGTCATCATATGAGTTAAATAGACTGGTTACACATTGGGCAAGACTGCAGAGCTCCATCCTTATGCCATTTTTATTCCATTTTCCTTTTTTTTTTCCCCAGTAGATCCCACTCCCTTATCTTCAAGTACCTTTTGAGTTGTTGTATTACGAAGTCTTTGAATAAGTATGCACACACATCACAAATAGACTCCCTCAAGCTACAAAAAGCCATGGGCTGTTTAACAGTAAAACCAGAGGAAAGCAGTTTAGCTCTGCTTCTCTTACCCTCAAGTTGCTACTTGAAATTATGTGTTTGTATTAATTGAATGGTTGTTCATTTTCCAAGGACCACTGTCTTTAAACTTGAACTTAGCACACCGGATATTAAGTTTTAATTGCAGGGGGACAAGCAAAAGCCCTGTGCCACTTGTGCACAAATGCTGCTGCCTCAAAGTAACTTTTCCAATAAATCCTTCACTTTAAAACAAAAATGAAAATATTGTTAAGCCTTCCTGTTGGGTGTTTTGTTTTGTTTATTTCCTATTAGGTCAGGGGGACTGAATTCTGGATTTGTTTCTTTATAGCGGATCCAAACAGTGAATGTGAAAAAGTAGAATTTGTGAATCTGGTGCTGCTCTTCTGTGAGTTCATCCGACACGATGTCTTCTCCCATGATGCATACATGTGCACCCTCATATCTCGGGGAGACTTGTCAGTCACCGCCTCGACTCGGCCGCGATCGCCCGCAGGAGAGAATGTAGATGAGCAGTATCCAAAGGACCATGACATGAAAATGGAGGTATGGCCCTGAGAGTGGTGCCTTAGCCATGACAGCCACACTCAGCTGGGCATCTAGTTTCATAAGGATTGTTGGGTGGTGGAAGGGTGATCACATTTTAGTTATATTCTCCATTTACAGAACTTCCTTATCTCTACCCCAAACTTGCGGGAAAAAATTGAATTACAGTTTTATATTCCACAATTTTCTTTCAGATACCCTAAAACTATTAATGAAAAGACTTGACAGTCCATAGCATTTTTTACTGGACAGGAATTCTATGCTTCCAATTTTTTGTGTTTATAAATTCCAGTTTCCTTGAATGTTGTGACATAAAATCAGACTTGTTTTGGCCTCAAGTCCCATTCTAAGGAGCATCTTTACCCCAATTCATTACTTCTGTCTTTCATACAAAATGGGAAATTCTCTTTTGTTCATAACACATCATATTTTCATATAAATTAACTAAAAACTTTATCTCTCAAATGTTGTGGAATTGTTCTTTTCAACAAATTATTTTATACTACTGTGAATACAACTTTATAATTTTCTGCTGGTTTCTGGTGTTTTGGAGATCATTCAAGACACTTAAAGAAGTTTTCAAGGCAGAAAACATGAAGGCGGTAATGAGAAAGAGTAGAAAATGGTGAGAGATTGTGACAGTTCCTTAAAGTCAAGTCTTAAATTGGTTCTGTGAGAGTTAAGTGAATACTTAAGTGTATATTTTTAAAACAGTCATTATCTTTGTAATTTAAAGACCTGACATTAGAATTGCCCATATGAATTCATAGTTTGTGCTCTTAAGATTTGATGATCAAATGGTGCAGGAATTTAAAAAAAAAAAAAAATCCTTCCCTTAATGTAAATACTGTTGTTTCCAAATTTGCCCAGAGTAGAAGTTATAAAGGCTAAAAACTAAAGTTACTCTACCTGTTGATGCTTCATCTATGTTTCTAGTTTTTATTTTTATTTTTTCTGTTGTTGGAAGTCGAGGGACCTTGAATCTTGGGCATACTCTTAGATTTTTCTAAGAACAGTTGGTGAGCATGTGACTGGGAATAGCCCAAAGGAGGGGCATTATGGCTAGTTTGTTTTTAATTAGGAAGTTTGTGTGCTCTTTCCTTCAGGTATCATGGAAGTTACATTTTTTTTTTTTTTTTTTTTTTTTTTTTTTTTGGGGAAAAAAAAANTAATCATGAGGATAAAGAATGACTTTGCAAAGCAATGAATGTCTTAAAACTTCTTTCTCTTTTTTGGGGAAAAGTGGATACTAGAGAGAGAAAAAACATAGGATGGTTAAAAACATCACTGTCATATTTTAGCTTTAGTTTTCTAATGAACTGCAAAATTTACAGTGCAACTTTCTTTCTCTGGCAATTATCAGGAACAGACTATAATGGCGCATATGGGCATTGACTCAGGAACTACTAATATTTTTGATGAAGTAGACAAGAATGACTTTAAAACTGACTTTGGTTCGGAATTTCCAGTAGGTTCAACCTTCAAATTCTTATTGACTATTAACCCCTCCTCCCTGCTCACACCCCAGCTTGTCTCCATTCTTCTGTTCCTTGACCCTTGTCCTGGAATGACTTGCGTACTTGTGATGTGAATGTGCTCCTTCTATATTCCTTTCTAGTGCACAGTTACTCATCTTGTGTGATTGTCTCATTTCAGTTCATTCTTAGTTGCCTCCTTCTTGAATTATAACACTCTGCCCTCCTGGTTGACTGTCTTTTCTCTTTTGTTCATTTTGAGACCATCTTCTCTCAGGAATACATGAATATAGTAGTTTCATCATGACAGTCCATGTTGATTTGCTATATATGTGTTCAGTTTTCTAAATAATAGCTTTCCTGTCTCTGGACTTGTTAGACTTTTTCTGTCTTATCTCAGTATGGTTATATAGTATTTTCTTCCTCATGGATCTAAATGAGGTCCTTTATAAAAAACACATTGTTTGGGGTATAGACTAAAAGCTTTATATCTGTTATAAATTAGTTTATTTTAAAAATTCACTTATTTTGAGAGAGAGACCATGTGTGTGCATGTATGCACACACATGAGACACTGAGGGAGGGGCAGAGAAAGAGGGAGAGAGAGAATCCCAAGCAGGCTCAGCTCTGTCCGAGTGGAGCTCGATATAGGGCTCAATCTCACCAACTGTGAGATCATGACCTGAGCTGAAATCAAGAATCAGACACTTAACCATAACTGACGGAGCCACCCAGGTGCCCCACTGTTATTCTTTAGTTTTATTCATTATTTATGTAAATGTTTTTGTGGGAGATATAGTTTACATGCTCCGGGAGGTGTAGTTCGCACAGTTCTTATGTGTGTGTGGTTGTCACTTTCTTATCTTCAAAATGGGGCATGATTGTTGATGGTGTGCTGTGGATCTGAATATGAATTTTGCGGAAATTAACAAAATTTCTTTATATATTTTCTTAGTGGTTGAGGAAAAGAAAGTGCATGATTGCCCTGTGTGTATGAAGTTCTGGCATGTAGCGCTGTGTCGTGGTGTTGCTCTCTTTCATTTACAATCTCCACCATTTGTTTTACATGACTTAGATTTTTTCTCCCATGCCTGGAGAATCCTGTGAGAATGCCAACCCTTCCTTGGGCAGAAGAATGTCGGTTAATGGTGAGAAGTTGCTTAAGAGAGAAAAACCCAGGGAGTTAATTTTTCCATCTAACTATGACCTCCTGCGACACCTGCAGTATGCAACACATTTTCCCATTCCTCTGGTAAGTCACTGCTTCCATTAGCTGGCAGCGTGATTGTTGCACTGTAGGGTCATTAACCATTGATTATTCCATTGCGTGCCTCAGTAACACGTATGAAAGGTGAGTTTTTGCATTTACTACTTCTTTTATAATTATCATTGGATGACATATGTACAGATGTAGTTCAAATTTGTGATGTGATCCTACTGGCTAGGTAGATCTCCTGGAATTTTCTAGGTTACTATCCTCTTATCAGGAGCATTGGAGTCACTGCATATGATGTCTAAATGTGTTTTCCTGCTTTTCTGAAACGTCATTTACTGAGTAGCTCTTACGTGCACTGTATTGTGGGTAGGTACTTGTGGTATTATACAGATGAAGGAGAATGTGGGGGCATAGGAAAGATGAGTAAGATAGGAGGGGGACAAATGTAAAATGATCAACATTAAAATAAATGCAATGATTGAGTAAAACCCCAAGTGCCCAATGGAAGATAAACCATTTGGCGTTCTTGGGTCTCTTCCACTCTCAGAGAATAAGTATTAAAGGGGTGATAAAACATCTGATTGAGAAATTGATTAAGGCTTCGTGGAAGAGGTTGTGTATGACATGGTCTTAGATTTTGATCTGTTGAATTTAAGAATTGATAACATATGAGAAATACTTGCCAGGAAATTTAGTGTTGGACTCACAATGAGTGATTGGCATTTTACTGAAGGGAAACAACCTTTGGGGTTTCTTGATATTAATGAAATTGTGCCCAATTCTAAATGTGTTTATATTCTTAGGTTACTATGTTTTCTCCTGGAATTTTAAGTGAAATGTTGAAGAGTCATGTTTTTCATTGAATCCTATTATTATTATTATTTTAACAATAGTGTGATTGTGAGGCATGTATACTGTTACCCTCTGGATATCTTTGAGGAATTTTGATCTGCAAACTAAACATTTCTTTAAGTTTATTTATTTTGAGAAAGAGAGCGAGAGAGAGAGAGCGAGAGAGCGCGTGCGAGAGAGTGACCTCGTGTGCAAGTGGGAAAGGGGCAGAGAGAAAGAGGGAGAGAATCCCAAGCAGTCTCTGCATTGTCAGCACAGAGCCTGATGCAGAGCTCGAGTTCAGGAACTGTGAGATCATGACCTGAGCCAAAGTTGGACACTTAACTGATTGAGCCACCCAGGTGCCCCTAAATATTTTCTTAATTTTTACTTTCTGTTGTTCTTTTGGAACTTTCAAAATCACTACATCCATAGATTTTTTATTGCAATTTTTCTGTCTAGAGCTATGTCAAAAGTTGCCGCAGTTCTTTCTTGCACATCACTGACTGAAATACATTTTTTAGTTATTACCTATGAACGAACATAGGTAAAAATGAAAATCACTCATTTTCAACATAATGGAATAATCTCACTATTTAAGATAACAGAAAGTGTGGCCTGATATTTTTAGAGATGTGTCCTGGATAATTTATGGATAAACTATTACAATGCCTGGGATTTGATTTAAAATAGTTGGGAGTCAAGAATGGGGTTAGGCAGGTTATTGAAGTCTGGAGTTTAGTTAACAGTTAATGCACCAGTGTTAATTTCCTACTTTTGGTAAATGTATCATGATTACATAAGGCATCAACATTAGGGCAAACTGGATGAAAGGTATATGGAGCTTTCTGTACCATCTATGTACCTTTTCTATAAATCTTAAAGTATTCCAAAATAAAAAGTTGGGCAATAGGGCAAATATGGCAGAATGATGAAAATGGCTGAAACTGGTTGAGGATTCTGTGTTTCTCTCTTGGGTAAGCAGAGCTTTGCTGGCCTCCCTCTTCCATGCATCTCATCTGAGTGTGCCGGGCACTACCCAAACATGGACATTTATCTCTTTTTCATGTAATCCTTGGCTGCACATTCATTCATACCATCTAAGATTCTAAAGACTGTCCCGTTCCTTAGAGGAAGGAGCATGAATGGTTTCTAGTGATTAAGTGTCTCATAATGGATTATGATGTAACTCAAGTGTAATGCATTCATAAAAGAACTGCTAGAAAACTGATGTTGTTGGATACAGTTTATAAATAGCCCTCCATCACCAGTTGCCCTAGACCTCCCTTTACCGTGTCATTTAGAATAAAACATTAGTAAGGGGAAATTGAATGTATGTGCTAATATAACGTTGACATTAGGAATGCTGTACAGAGACTTTTTCTCTTTCTTAATAAAAAGGGAAAGTTGACTGACCTTTCATGCATGTGAGGAGAATATAAGAATATACTTGAAAAAAGAAGTGTGCGCCTCCTCCTTTCAGCCCCCGATCTTGAAGATGTGGTCCTAAGTGAGTGAAGACCAAGGAGAGAAAGAAGACTATTGGGGACTTTACTAAAAGATTCAGGAAATGAAACTAGTAGTTGTACGTATGCCTATTTGAGTGATGTCTTGATCTGTCCATCAGTAAAAACATGTTGTTAGGCCATCAACAAGGACAAGTTATAGTGTATCAGCTTCTACCAGCCTGTAACGTAATTGTGTCCTTTACACGTTATGTCAGATAGGTGACGCAGTTCGGGGTTCCTGTCATACCACTAGTTGGCTAGAATTTGTCCAGTACTTACCACGCTAGAAGTGTAATAGGCATTTTCTTTTGTGCATTTTCTCATTTATTATTCCCTGTAAACTCCAGGAATATTAAAATTGTACACAGGAGTCATCTCAGGTTCAAGTTTCAGAAAATAATTCTTCCCAGTGCAGAACTAAAAATAGCCCCAGAATCAAACTTGCTTTGGTAGCTTCCAGGAACACCATTTCTTTCTTTCTTTTCTTCTTCTTTTTTTTTTTTTTTTTTAACNTCTCTCTCTCTCTCTCTCTCATGCTGCCAGGAACACCATTTATTAATCACTGCAGCTAGTGCAAATGTATTACCAATTGGGCTTTTACTATTGAATTGAGAAAAACCCCTACACAATCTTAAGTCTGGTTTTCTAAACTTTTAGTATTCTTTTTCCTCAATCTTTTATTTAATACCATCTATTCTTTCTGCATTACTGAAAGTCTAGAGAATTTGACCTAAAGGTTGTGACCCTGAGAGCTAGAGTCACCCGTTCTTAAAACTGCCGGCCCCACCTGGGGTCTGTCTCAGACATGGCACCGGCCAGCCCAGCATGTGCTGTGTTCCTAAGGAGGCCTTGCTATGTGGATCCAGCATGTCTATTTTAAGGCCATTTGACCAGTGCTATTTTTCCATACCTTTGATTTGAGTTTCTAGTTCCAAAACTGTAGCTTTAGCAGTTACTATAGTTTAACAACTCACTTGGAAATGTTATAGGGTATATTTCAGGTTACTACAAAATAAAAATAAGAAGTCACTGGATTTGTCATCACTAACGTTAGGAAATCTTTATTTATAATCTACCAGTAGAATATGAGTACATATAGTATATCAAAAACTATCCATATATTTCCAAGCCTTTTTCAAAGTAAATGTAGTTATTGTATTAGAAAAACAGTTAGATATTAAAAATTGCAGTAGTGAGCTAGATGGTGGATTAAAAATAAATCAGGCACAGGTGATTTCATGTAAAAGTCAGCTGGACTTTATTTGGTATGATATAAAGGGTTTGAAATTGTGTTGCCAAAGGGCTTTCTGGCACCCTACATGGAGATTATTTTGCATATTTCTATCAGCAGTCAGTTCCCAGTATTCAAATGAATGCTTCATGAACGACTCTGAGTCTGTACAATTCTTTAGATTTCAAGGACCATGCAAGGTGTCATGTTAGTTCAACAGGAATTTTTAGTTTTTTTGTACAAATGTGGGTTAAAGAGCATTAACAACCACAAGAGTACTGCTTGGTTTACATTTAGAAACAGTTTCTGAGTAAACCAGCGCACATATAGTAGCTGTGTTCTACTTAGGCTCTCTTCACTACTTATTGTCACTGAGGCAAGAATTGATAGCATGAAAAATCCCATGTTTTATGCACTGCTTTCACCACTTGATTTGTCTTTTGGAGTCTTGGTCTCCTTATGTGAAGCAAAAGTCTTGGTGACTTTTAAACGGAATGCTTTTGAGAGATGATAGTACAGGATGGGATCAAAACACAGGTTCGACACTGCCAGGAGCAGCGTGGCCTCTTTCGCTTTGAAGAGTGAGATCCTGGTTGTGCAGTCAGATATTACTTCTGTCTGGCTGAGGGTGTATGGGATTCGGACAATGTGATACGGAACAAAGCATATGATGTAGCCTGTGGTCACTAAAAGTATGTTGATGAGGGTCCTTTTCACATACGGATAATTTTCGTTATCTTTGTTTCTGTAGAGTTGTCGAATTACAAGACAGTTAGATATTAAAATGATGGCTGAGAAATTTAAAAATATTGCTACACTTAGGAAATTTGTTAGCAAATGCCAATTTCTGCCAAACTCCTTTTTGAATTCCATGCATCCCACATTTGGCTTCTCCTCAATGTCTTTGATGGGAATTATCATGTTGGGCACCATTATAAGAAGGACCATCAGCCACACCACGGTCGATATCATTTTGGCAAATCCAGGTTCTTGTATCCGATAAATCTTAGAGCTGTATGTCAACTGAAGACAGCGGTCAATACTGACAAATGCCAAGAAGATAATTGATAAGTACATGTTAATGTAGATGAGGCAGGCTGTGACTTGGCAGTGGAATATCTTTAGCTTCCAGGGTGCCACACCCAAGTCAACAACGATTTTCACTGGGAGTGCCAGAGTGAGCAGGAAGTCGGCTGTAAGCAAGTTAATTAAGTATATGCTCACACACCTATGGTTTGCTTTGTTCTGTATGAAAGCCCAGGTTGCAAAACCACTTCCAATAATTCCAACAAGGAAAACCAAATAAAAAAAATAGGTGAATGGCTCCAGATCTGTGTAAACTGGGCAGAAGATAGAACTGTTTGTCATCTTGAGGGAAAGTAAGGATGACTCTTCAAGAAAAAAATATCCAAAGAATCTGTTTAAAAAAAGGGGTGGAGGAGGGATGTTAGTAATTAAAATTAGCAACTATTTACTCTTGAAATATCTACATTCACAGTGTCCAGTCACAGTTTTTCTAATTCTTAGAGGGAATTTTATTGGTGAACTTACTAGATTGTGTTAACTGGTAGGAACATTTGTGACTGAGGAAGCCTGGGTTTTCCATGGTGTGATTTCATGATTTTGGAAATCCCGTGTAGGTTTGCTTCTAGGAGGAATTTTTTTTTAAGATTTTATTTCTTTTTATAAAGAGACTAATGATTTAAGTTTTTTAATTTATTTTCAGAAAGCAAGCAAGTGTGAGTGAGTGTGAACACAAGCAGGAGAGGGGAAGTTAAGAGAGGGATAGAGAATCCCAAGTAGGCTCCACCCTGTCAGTATGGGGGTGGGAGGCTGGGCTACAACTCAGAAACTGCAAGATCATAACCTGAGCCGAAATCCACAGTCTGACACTTAACTAACTGAGCTGCCCAGGCATCCCTTAAAATTTTATTTTTAAGAAACCTCAACACCCAACATGGGGCTCGAACTTAACAATCCCCGAGATCAAGAGTTGCTCACTTTACCAACTGAGCCCACCAGGCACTCCTAGAAGGGATATTTTTGACGTCACACTTTTGTATTCTGGTAGTTCTTTTGTCACCAGTTGGGTTGGAAGTTAGTTTGCAGAGGAGTGAACTGAAATTCTGAGAAACACAGAAAGGAAATGAGGGTAACATAGTTAGGTTGTGGCTGAGCCTGGAGAGGTTTCACTGAGGCTTCCTGGCATGCTTTTTTCATAGATTGATAAGAGCTTTTCATGCAGGAGAAACATAGGCTGAGAGGGTAGGTAATGGGTGACAGAAAATGGTACTGAAATTTAGAGGAGAGTTACTTTGCAAGTAGGCCCTGCATTGTGTTATCTACCAGAACATTTTCACAATCAAAACTGTATTTCATTTTTCTTTGTAGCAGAAAGAGTTGAAGGGTTAGAGTCTGGTCTTGAGTTGGTGCTTATCCCTTCCTTTTCCCTCACTCAGGGTTCCTAATGACATAGACCTTGTGATGTCCAGTATGTAGCCACATGTGACTGGTTATGCACTTGAAATACGACCATTTCAGATTGACATGTGCTGTGAATGCAAAATACACACTGAGTTTTAAAGATTTTTTAGGAAATATTATAAAAAACAATACAAGTATTAAAATTTCACTATTTTCACAAATGGTACAGTTAGTAAAATATTTCAGTATTTTTAGGTTCCACATACGTTGAAACGATATTTTTGATATGTTGGGTTAAATATATGATTAAAATTAATTTCTCCTGTTTCTTTTTGCTTGTTCAAATGCAGCTACTAGACAATTCTAAAGTGCCTTTCCGGTTTGTGTCCTAGTTCTGTTAAACAGTGCTTGTATAGATGTTTCTGTGTCAGTGTTTTGTTTTGTTTTTTTTTTAATTGTTTTTAATGTTTGTTTATTTTTGAGAGAGAGAGAGACAGACAGACAGACCAGAGGATGAGCCAGTTTGGGGCAGACAAGAGAGAGAATCAGAATCTGAAGCAGGCCCCAGGCTCTGAGCTTCAGACACGGGGCTTGAACTCAGGGACCACAAGATCATGACATGAGCAGAAGTCAGATGCTTAATCAACTGAGCCACCCAGGTGCCCTTGTGTCAGTGTTGTTGAGAAATTAGACCATGAATGTATTTTAAAGGCTTCTAGAACAAGAATATATGATCATTGGTTACAAAATTTTCAAGGAGAAGCTTAGTTATGTTAGTATGAAAACATCTATCATACTTGAGTGGTTTTTTTTCTTTCATTGTAAGTTTTGAAAAGTGTAGGCCATGTCCTTAGAACCACTGTGATTGACACTGATAGCGATGAAATCATGACACGTTCCCTCCACATCTGGAATAATTGGAGGTTGATAAGTACAAGTTAAACCATTTGGGTTTCATTACCCGCCCTGGCCTGGTCTAAATTAATGTTTTTAGTGCCACAGGCACCTCTCTCTGGTGCTGACTCTTGGTGTGTGCGCTCCTCATGCATAGTAAACACCTTCTTTTTGTTTTAAAGACCAGAAGATTTTGTGTTTTAGTTTTTAGAAAAAAACCTGATGCACAACTTCTTAAAAATAGGAAGTAATAAGTATAGTAACTAAAAAGGCCAAATAAGCCCATTCTCTGAAACCTCTGTTTAAAACAACAGAGGCACCTGGGTGGCTTAGTCGATTAGGCATCCAACTCTTGATTTTGGCTCAGGTCATGATCTCACGGTTTATGGGATTGAGCACTGACAACATGGAGCCTGCTTGGAATTCTCTCCCTCACAAAAAAAAAAAAAAAAAAAAAAAAAAAAAAAAAAAAAAAATAAAAANAAAAAAAAAAAAAAAAAAGTAAAACAACAAAAAGTTTTCAAAGCCTTTCTAATCCTTATTTCTCCTAATTAACTACTATGTACATCTTGGGATGAAACAATCTACAAGCAGACTGATGAGGCAGATGTACATAAAACTTTATAATATGTCATTTTAAAGGGTACATGTCCTCCTCTTTCCCTACTTGGGAAAGAACTTCAGAGTTCATGCATAGTTCATTCATTCTGTACTAAACTCATTGAAAATAGTTGAGTGCTTAGTTGGCATCTGATAGTGTGCTAAGTATTTTACCTTTCACTCTTTCTGTCATGTTGGTGTTGTTATCCCTACTTTACAAAGGAGAATACTGATGGGGCGCTGGGTGGCTTAGTCGGTTAAGCGTCCGACTTTTGCTTAGGTCATGATCTCGCGGTTCGTGGGTTCGAGCCCCGCATCAGGCTCTGTGCTGACTGCCAGCTCAGAGCCTGGAGCCTGTTTCAGTCTGTGACTCCCTCTCTCTCTGACCCTCCCGTGCTCACGCTGTCTCTCTCTCTCTCCTAGAAATAAATAAAACATTAGAAGAAACAAAAACAAAAACAAAGAATACTGAGGCACAGGGTCAAGTAACACCCAGGTTATATAGCTGTTAAAATTACAGAACCGGGATTCCAACTCAGAAGTCTAATCTCAGAAGCTATGTTCAAAATCACCCTAGAACTCTGTCTCAATAAGAGTAATAATGATGACAGTGATGATGATAATTACTATTATTATAGTAACCAGCCTTACTAAGTGCTTACTCTGTGGCAGGAACTCTATTTGAAGCAGTTTTCATATAAAAGACCACAAAATATTGTTCTTAACTTTCCCTAAATACAAATAAGGGAAGTTCGAACTTTTAAATATTTTGATGTTTATATTTAAAAAACAAAACAAACTTATGTTCTATCTTTTAAATCTAAACCTCCCTTAGTTTTCAAAATTCCTATGAACTACTTGTTTCAAACCATCCCTATGGTCTCTGTCCGAATTCTCTACATGGGTGGAATCTCTAATCTTCTGTGACCTGCTCCTTCCTGCCTTTGTGCTTTTGGTTGTGATAAAATTTGGGGGATCATAGGACTTTAACGATGGAAGGAACCTTCATTGATAGGGTCTAGTCCAAGTCTCAGATCAGTTGAGGACATTGAAGTCTGACATTTGAGTATTGCTCAGGATTTTCCAGCTTGTGACAGCAGGCTAGAAGCTGACCATGTTGATTATTTTCTAGGCTTTCTGCCCTTATCCTTGCTAAGTCCAAATCCTTCCTATCTTAAAATGCCTGGAATAAGCTCTTCATGTCGGAAGTCTACTCCAGGCTTCTTAGGACTTTGATTTGTGATAGTAACCATTTATTTGAACCTTGGCACTCTGAGTATCCTTTTGTTCTCTGAGTCTAAAGCTAGTTAGTGTTGGTATAAATTGATCCTTGTCTCCATCTCCCACCTTTGCTCATTATTCCTTTGCCGTGTGTTAGGATTTTGGCTTATGCTCTTGTATTTCACATGTTATAATAGTTAACATAATACTGTTTTTTAAGTGCTCCTATTGCTTATATTTATACTAATTTACACACAAAAGTCTCATTTTATAGATGAATATATGGTAAAGAGTATTAGAAAATTATTTGTTTTGATCAGTTAATATTATCTGTAGCTAGAACTGGCCAATACACCCATATCACATATGGGTAATTTACTTAGAAATAATTACAGTATAACTATTTATTTGATGATGCAGGAGAATCCTGTAGTGACTTTACCCTTGGTTTTCATGAACCTCAGTCTAGATTGCAATGAAAAACAAATCTCATTTAAAATTTTTGGTATATCGATTAGAAGTTAAATTATACTCCAATAACACTGTGATTTATCACAAATTAGAAAACCAAGTGTTTGATAATTATTTTGTAAACCAGTTATTTATTTATTTAAAAAAATTTTTTTAATGTTTTTAATTTTTTTCTGAGAGAGAGAGCAGAGGAGGGTCAGAGAGAGAGAGAGAGGGAGATATAGAATCTGAAACAGGCTCCAGGCTCTGAGCTGGCTGTCACCAGAGCCTGACACGGGGTTTGAGCCCACGAACCGTGAGATCATGACCTGAGCTGAAGTCAGACGCTTTACTGACTGAGCCACCCAGGCACCCCTGTAAACTAGTTATTTGGCCTGTGGAAATTTGAGGTACACAGAGGTGCTACAGCAAAATCAAGAAAAGATTTCAAGTGTCTCCTCTGTTTGGATAGAGTGACCATTGCTCAGAAAACAGACCCATTAGATTTTTTTTTAATGCATGTCACAATGCAATGTTCTTGAATTTACCTATCAGTGTTTGTGGAGGAAAGTCCTTTTAAGACCTGTTGTACCCTGTTGTAAAACCTACAACATGGTGTTTATCCATTCTGTTATAAAATATAACATTGACCTACTGAATAGTTCACTTTTAGGTAAGTGATTCAGTTTTGTATAAATTAAGCTCTTTTGAGAGGGACGACCGGGGTCATTAGATAGAGGAAAGTTCATAGCGAGAATCTATTTAGAGTTTAATAATGAGTGCCCCCTTACACAGCAGCCATATTACAGGTAGTCATTTCCAGCTTACATGTTTTAGACACTGAAAATCATAGCTCCCCTTTCCACAGAAAGATACTTGAACACATCAAGTATTTAAAGAGACCTACCTGGGGGGTTACTCTGAGCCCTGCGGGCTTCCTGCAGGTCTTCACAGAAGCATGAGCTGTTGGCCTGGCCTCGGAAGTAGCAGTAACAGCTCCATTGCACGAACGTTGGCTGTACTAAAAATTTCCTTTCCTTTTCGTGTGGTTTTAAAGTGTTGCATATTGACGTAGATGAAACTGTGGTTTGTAAATAGTTTAACTCTATGAAGTCTCCCAATGAGGTTCTTTTCAATTTTGTGTATGCTTTCTGAAGGAATTTAGATTTGTGTATTCTCTTTGAGGAAAGATTTTTACTTGTCCATTGTAGTACCTGACGTTTTTAAGCACCCATGATGTGTTTTCCATCATAATGATATTAAAGAACATCACTTTCTGTGTCTTTAAAAGGGTTATGAGTTAAATATATTAGGTCTTCTGGCAAAATTTCTGATACTCATCAGCCTTTGGAAGTTATAATTGAAACAGTTGTAGTTGGGACTCTTCTGAGACCTCTATTAATAAACGACAACAAAAAAAGATGTGATGTAACATAGACTGGTAAAGTTCATGTTTTATTTGTTTTTATTTTTTGGTCATTTTAGAAAAATCTAGAAATAGAAAGAGAAGAAGAAAATTATATGCATGGAGATAATCCCTGTTAACATTTTTGCTATGTAAATCCCCACAAATTCCGGCACCGGTTTAAAAATCCTTCTGTGTGTATGTACACCCATTTAGAGTGTTATTGTATTGTGCATACTGTAGCATAGATGTAGTTTTTCATTCAAGGATATATTGGATCTGTTTTTCAAAATTATAAGCATAGGCCTGCCAGGAGCATGTGTCTGTTTGGATGAAACAGCTTAATGAATTGAGGCAGGTAGTAATCAGTAGATTGTATATAAAGGGCCTTTCTTATGCATTTCCTGTGGATTTAAAGTGTTTGATTAGATGCTCATTCAGCTTGTGGTGAGCGCATGTTCCCTGAGTGTTGGAATGGAAGTCAGCATGATGAGGGACCTAAAAAACTCACTGTATCTCATACACATTATCACGTAGCTTTGTTAGGTTATCTGCTTTGAATAAAGGTAGCTTTTGAGCTCATGTGTCTACCTTATTTTCCGGAGCTCAAAGTCTGCTGGTACAAAGTTGATTTGTAAGTGTAAAACCATTTCTTGGTCAATTAGGGTCTGATCTAGTGGTGCTTTAGTGGTCTGGTAGTTGCTTTGGTTTTGTCTCCTTTTCTCCTAATTATTAGTCAGTTTTCCAGATTAAACAAAAACCAAAACACCAAGCCTCTCCAGAATCCTAAATGAATCCCTCTTGGTATTTACTTTTAAAAAGAAGAGATCTCTCAAGACACTAAATGAGATGTTAAGCTCAAGAGAATTCAGGAAGAGTTTACGGGAGCTTCTGGGGGGAAAAAAAAAAAACCACCAAAAAAAACACAACAGTGTAAGGATGGTTATGATGATAGTGGCTGTTGTTTCACATGTTCTGGTGTTCTTACAGATTCATGCAGTGATAATAATAATGATGATTAATATGAATATCAGTAATATTACTACTGTTATCATCATCATTTTGCAAAATAAAACTTTTTACATATATTCATTTATAAACTAGATGGAAAAATTCTACATCTTAAACTTTGTATTTGATTTTTAATTAACTACCAGTGTTAACTTTCATCATAACAGTGCTGGGAAATAATCTATCTTTCACAATTTGTGTTCATCGTTGTTGGATAGGACTCACTGAAAAATACACTTCAGAAAAAGCGCCCTTGCAGAGAGTCAAGTAAGTGAGCTGTTTGGCTCAGGGTTTACATTCGCTGGGGGTATGGAGAGGGTGGGATGGAGAGAATTTGGGGACACGGTGCTGGCTGCCACCTGAGTGGTAAATGGTGCTAACATGGTAGGGAGCAAAACTGTGATGAAAGGTTTTTGGTAATAAAGCATCTTTTTCCTTTTTTAAGGAAGGTTTATCTGTGTTTACTTCCTCGTTTTCTTTGGGGATGTAGACAGAATTACAAAGTCTGTTCAACTTTTCTTAAAAATCGACCAAGGCCATAGCTTTTGTGTCTGGATTGCCATATCTAAATGAACTGAAGTACCCTTGTTCTCAGTGTTCTGTTTCCTTTTTGGAATGGTGAGCAACCAAACTTTTAATAGTGAAACTGAACCATGTTCTTCCTTTTGAGAATGAGGTTGAGGCAACATGATATTTTGTGGAAGTTTATTCAGAGTGGAAATACACTTTTTTGTGGCTACCGTCCCTGTTTTGTTTTTGTTTTTAACATGAGTTCCATTTGAATTTCCAGAAGTCACTTTTTTATCTGTTTCATTAAGGACAAATGTTTGTCAGAGTGTCTTTGGTAGTGTTCTGGGAAATGAGATGTCATCACTAAACCAGTATTTCAGAACCCCAAATAGGAAGAAGTGAGGTGAAGTTATTTTTTCCTTACCTTGGTCATGGCAAAAACTTCTTAAGAAATTACATACTGTTACCTTAATGGATATTTTGTTGTTTAAAATAAAAATCAAGAGCACCTGGGTGGCCCCATCAGTTAAGTGTCCACCTTTGGCTCAAGTCACGGTCTCCTGGTTTGTGGTTTCGAGCTCCACATTGAGCTCTCTGCTGACAGCTCGGAGCCAGGAGCCTGCTTCAGATTCTGTGTCTCCTCTCTCTGCCCCTCGCCTGCTCATGCTCTGTTTTTCTCTCTCTCTCTGTGTCTTGCAAAAATATTTTTTAAAAATTAAAAACTCAAAAGAAAATTGCCCCACAAGTTGAGACAGAAAGGAAACTTTTATTGCAGTCAGCTCCACCATGCACACGAATCATGCCTTTGATTTTATCAAGCACAAATACCAAGCAGTGTTTTGGTAGAAGTGTCATTTTTAATGCTTGACATTCTCAAAATTTGTTTCTTAAACATATCCCAGTAGTCCTTTGGAGCTAATAAGGTACGGGAAAATGAATATTGGAGTAGGTAGTCACTGCCACAGCCAGACATGGGACTGAGAACTTATTTGCTCTAACAAAATCCATGAGATGTTAGGAGAATCCTCATTTGACAGGTGGGGAAACTAAGGCCTTGCCCAAAGCTGCACAGTTAGACTCCAGTATCCTGGTGCTTCATTATGCTCATTCATTCATTCATTCATTCATTTAATGTTGTTTATTTATTTATTTATTTTTTGAATGCTTCAAATTAGTGGTTTTATTTCCTGTGGGCATCTTTTCACTTTTTTTTTTTTTTTTTAATATTGTCAAGTTGGTTTCCATATAATACCCAGTGCTCATCCCCACAAGTGCCCTCCTCCATGCCCATCACCCCCCTCCTTCCCCACACACATCAGTCCTCAGTTTGTTCTCAGCATTCAAGAGTCTCTCAAGGTTTGCCTCCCTCCCTCTCCCCAACTATTTTTCCCCTCCTCCCCCATGGCCCTCCATTAGGAATGTTTATTTTTGAGAGAGCGATCACGAGTGGGAGAAGGACACAGAGAGGGGGAGAGAGAGAGAGGGAGACACAGAATCTGAAGGAGGCTCCACGCTCTGAGGTGTCAGCACAGAGCCCAACTTGGTGCCCAAATCCACGAGCTTTGAGATCACGACCTGAGCCAAAATCAGTCACCCAACCAACGAGCCACCCAGGCGCCCCTTCATTATGCGTCTTAAACTGAAGAAGCGGCAAGCAGTGGTTATAAAGTAGTCCACAGGTCCTTCCGGCGGCCCCAGCCCCACTGCCCTGCTTCCTGTTCCCAGCTTTTTGAATTCAGGTGCTACTGAATTTCAGAGTTTGCAACTCAGGATGGCCTCAACTCAAAGTAGTTTGTGTCCTGAAGTGTTTTTATGATCCTTGGGCAAGGGGCTCTTCCTCAATTCAGAAGTGCTGGTGATCAGTAGTTCTCCAGCAGCATGTGTGGCTCCCTGTCTACCTTCTTTCTGGTGCCACTGTGCTTTAGGGTCGCATTTTGGAATTTGTTAAAAACACACAATCCCCTTTACCACAGGGGGCTTTTCCCCCTGACTGTCACTGAGACTGGGAGCTTCCCATCTGAGAGTGATGGATGTGATTAGACAAGAGTACTTTATTTATTTTTAACAGGTGTATTATTTTGAGAGAGAGCATGCAAGAGCAGCAGTGTGTTTCAGCAGACGGGGGGTTTGGGGGAAGGGGAGTGGGATAGAGAGAGGGTCCCAAACAGAGATCTTACAAAACCTAACGTGACCGGAGCGGAAATCAAGAGTCAGACACTTCACTGACTGAGCCCCTCCAGTGCCCCGATAAGAGTACTTTTAAAACTGAGGCATGGACATGGAGCTTCCAAGATGTGGCTGTTTCTGCATTACTTAAACTCTATCTCAGTTTTCCCTTCTTAATGAAATAGTCAAAAGTTGGAAATGTTTTGAAGGCAGCAGTGTTTTGCACATCCTTGGAATGTGAACTCAGTTATGAGAGTGGCTGAGCATATTCATTCCCCTTGCCTGTCCTTTTTGTTTTCTCCCTTTTTGTTGACCGTGCATTGTTAACTGGGTCAGCTGACAGTCCGTTTTACGTTTCAGTTGTGAGGTCTGACTATGCAATTTGATTCATGGATATGAAATAATTAATAGGGGGAAATCCCTAAGAAAGAACTCTTAAAGGTTATCTTGTTTCTTTTTAGTCACCAAAGTTCTTTTTTTCCCCTCTTTCAGTGGTTATGGTCCATTTCTTAAGAAGTTGTGAGTAATATGTTTTCAAAGCTCAGAATACATTTTACAAACTGTTGTCACTTTCCAGGAGAAAGTTCCCTGAAGAAATTCTCCCTATCCCTTGCCATGAGAGGTTGTGCTTTTTGCTTAAGTACTTAAGGAAAATTCCAACAAGCATTTATTTATTTATTTAAATTATTTTAATTAAAAATATTCTTCTAATGTTCTTTTTATTTCTGAGAGACAAACACAGAGCGTGAGCAGGGGAGGGGCAGAAAGGAAGAGAGACACAGAATCTGAAGCAAGCTCCAGGCTCTGAGCTGTCAGCACAGAGCCCAATGCGGGACTCAAACTCATGAGCTGTGAGATCATGACCTGAGCCAAAGTCAGTCACTTAACCAACTGAGCCAGCCACACGCCCCTCCAACATTTATTGACTGCAGGCTGCCCTCTTACCTCCCAGGCCAGGGAATCTTTGCTTAGAAGGTTAGAGGAGAGAGGGTGATTGGGAGTATGCAGAGATCCTGCAGTGATGCTGTTAGAACCCATGGGAATCCAGGCAGTGCAGTCTTTCTGACTGAGGTGAGGGAAGAGATGCTTCTGAGGAGTGAGCACATGGTGTCAGGCATGGGGGGTGGTGCAGATGACTGAGCTTTCGGCATGTGTGTTTGCTGACTCTCAGGCAGTCGAGGTGCTTGGAGTACCTGAGCTGGATCCACATTAGGAAAAGGCTGAGACCAAATGTTGATTCCCAGTGGTCGATCTTGGATGCTTTCATAACAGCTGAGAGCTCAGTAAATCTACTCAGTAAATCTGGGGGTGTTGAATTCCATAGGGTTAGGTAAGCAGAAGGCCAGAAACCAAGTAGGGGCTGCTGGTGGTCATTTTGAGTGAGAAGCAATGAGGAGCTGCAGTCATATGGATGGGAAGGGATGGGAGCCTGTAACCATTGTAGAAGTAAGGTCTGGGCTGTGGTATATACTGGGAGGGGAGCAGACTGTGGTTGCAGTCCTGGCAAGGGAAGTCCGAGGAGAGGATCTGGTTTGATGTAGGTAGAAAGTAGAAAGGCCAGTTTGAGTGTTGGCTTATTATGTTTTTACTGCTACCTCATTATTTGAAGAAACATAAATTGCTTTTTATTTTATTCCTTCTCTGTTAGATGTTAGGTATTCCTTAGTGCTTCATCAGTCATAACCAGAACATTCTGCTTTTGCTTTTGTTTGTATATTCTTTTTTTTTTTTTTTGGATTTCACATAGAAGTGAAATCATAACATTATTTGTCTTCTTGTCTGACTTACTTCACTTAGTTTCATACTCCCTAGGTCTATACGTATTGTTGCAAATGACAAAATCTTCTTTTTTATGGTTGAGTAATATTCCATTGTATATATACACCACATCTTTATCTGTTCATCTATGGATGTATGCTGTGGTTACTTTCATATATTGGCTATTGTAAATAATGCTGCAATAAATATAGGGTGTATATGTCATTTCAAATTAGTGTCTTCATTTTCTTTGAGTAAGTTCTCAGTAGTTGAATTGCTGGATCATTTGGCATTTCTGTTTTTAATTTTTTTGAGGAAACTTGTACTGTTTTTCACAGTGGCTGTACCAGTTTATCCCCATGCTTGCATGAGGATTCCTTTTTTGACACATCTTTGCCAACACTGGTCACTTTCTTCTTTTTTTCCCCTTTTTACAGCATAGAGCCCCATGTGACAGCTCAGTCCTGTGACTCGGAGATCATGATCTGAGCTGAAATCAGGAGGTTGATGCTTAACTGACTATGCCCCTGAGGTGTCCCTTAATTGTTCTTGTTTTGTTTTTTTTTTAATTTTTTAACATTTTATCTTTTGAGAGAGAGAGACAGACAGAGACAGAGCACGAGTGGGGAAGGGGCAGAGAGAGAGGGGGGTCACAGAATCCCAAGCATGTTCCAGGCTCCCAGTTGTCAGCACAGAGCCTGGACACAGGGCTTGAACTCATGAACTGCGAGATCATGACCTGAGCTAAAGCCGGACACTTCACCTCTGAGCCACCCAGGTGTCCCCTTAATTGTTCTTTTGAAAGATTTCCATTTTTTTAAATGAGCAGAGATGTTGAGTGATGTTCACGTGTCTGTTGGGCATCTGTATGTCTTTTTTGGAAAAAATGGCTGTTCAATTCAGTTTTTAATCATGTTTTCCTGGTGTTGGATTTTATAAATTCTTTCTATATTTTGGATACAAATCCCTTTTTGGATATATTGTTTGCAAGTATTTTCTTCCATTTAGTAGATTGGCTTTTGTTTGGTTGATGATTTCTTATGCTGTGCAAAGCCAGTTCATACTCAGTGTAATTTTAAAAACACTTGAGCTCTTACTTTGAATAACGTTGGTGGAAGTCCTGATTTTCCTATCAAAAATAGCTTTCCATTTTATTTACCTAATTACTTTCATAGCATTAACCAGTTATGAAGATACATTTGGTCTTGGCAGTGCACGTTTTCTGTGTGTTTTTTTGTTGTTGTTGTTGTTTGTTATTTGTTTTTTTTTTTGTATTGGGATTGATTTTTAAACTGAAGGTGAATTTCATATGGAGTTGAAATTGGCCTTTATTTCAAAACAAAATGAGGATTAACTTCTCATTTTAATGCGTAAATGTCAGAGAGAGCTGGTGTTCCTTCAGAAAGCTATGGTGTAAAAAGTAAAATGTAGGGACAGCTGGGTGGCTCAGTCGGTTAAGCATCTGACTTCGTCTCAGGTCATGAGGTCGAATTCCACATCAGGCTCACTGCTGTCAGCACAGAGCCTGCTTTGGATCCTCTGCCTCTTTCACTCTCTTTGCCCGTCTCCCACTTGTTCTCTGTCTCTCTCAAAAGTAAACATTAAAAAAAAGTAGAAGGTAAATAATTAACAGCTTGAGAACAGCTACCAGTTAAATGTAGAGAATCTTTTCCTTTAGAAAAGGGATTATCAAATTAGTTTAAGTAGTATGCAGTGTTGTTCAGAGATGACGAGAGCCATATTTCGATGTCCTTTTATCTCGGAAGATAGAAGATTGGGACAGTAAGCCCTTAGGACTTTATCAAGCACTTTGGAGGGAGATTTAGGAGTTTGCCAGTGACCTGGGATTTGGAGAGAAGGGAGAAGGAGTATAATTTTGCTCTTCTTCTGATATGTGGGTTAGAGTTGGTGGCATCTGGAGGCTGGGAGTGGAACAAGATGGCCCTGGGTCCAGAGTCTTGGATTTCAGGTCCCCAAAGCACTGTGGGTACTGGTAAGTGGGTTAGGATGGGTCATGAGGAGATTTTAATTTTGGCCATAAGAGAAGTCAGACTTATATAAGGAACACCTTCAAAAAGTAGCAAGTAGTCTCATAAACTTTGTCAATGAAGATACTTTTCATGTATCTCGCTGTTGAGACGGGCCCATTTATATAACATTGCTTTTCATGCTTATACCCCAGTTTCTATTGGACTGGGAGAGATAGAAGTGGCATAGCTTCTTATATTTTCCTGTCAACTCAGAAACTTCTTTGCAGTGCTCCTGGGCAACAGGGAACATTTATTTTCCAGGTCTCTCTGTAGAGCAAGTCCTCAAGTGCTTGGGAGATGCAGTGCAACTTATAAACTCAGGTGCCTGTGGTGGAAAAGAAGGCAATACACTCAGTTGTAAGAAAAATAGAAAACAGGGAAAGCTATGGATGATAATGAGTTGAGAGCTGGGAGCCTGTGCCTCCTGAGAAAGACTTGTGACAGGTTGTTAGCTCCAGCTGAGTGTTTCCCCATGTTTTCAAGAGATACAAAGCCACAAAATTTTTAATTGTTAGGGTAGCAATTAAAAAGAAAACACACCTGTGGATAGAACATGCTGTGCTACTAGCTGCTTTGCAACATGTGGACTGCTGAAATCCACTAGAAAGGTGTTCAAAAGTGGCTCTTGACTTTGACTAAAAATCTCGCATTAAGAAGAATTCTCACATTTTAACCAAAGTGCAGTTCCATTGTGATGCATAATTGACTCAGCTATATTCTAAAGCATTTTTTTTTAATATATAAAAGAAATATTTGCATAAGAAGAATCAAGAAACAAAGAGCTGATAATCACATAAGATTACAGGAGACAGCTGCCTGCAGAGATGCGGTACAGAAGTCTGCCTGTCTACCAACCCGCCCCCCCCAACCCCGCCATGGTGCTCACCTGTTGGTTATCTCCTCAGCCTGCAGACTCTCTTTTCCTAGCAGTGAAAGTGAGGCTTTTCCTTTGAGAAATTCACTTTCTCCAGGTCTCGCCATATGCTGCCACAGCACCCACTCTGCCCCTTGATGTGAGGCTCAGACCATAACTGAGAATCCACATGTCTGACCCCACTGGCTCAAGGTTGGGATGGAACATGCACTCCTTTGACCTACTGAGAGCAAGTACTAGATTTTTGAAGAAATTCTCTGGAGGGCTGGCTCAAGACTGGAAGTGCTTCTTTCATTTTACTACCACACAAAAAAGAGCCCACAACTTCCTAGGAGTTGAAACTAACACCATGGAAGGTGGCTGAAAAAAGGGTTATAAACCCAGCCTTGGTGACATTATGGAGGCCCTACATCAGCACTGAAATAAAACCATGTCCACAACTTTGGAAATTTAGTCTGTCAGCCAATGAATGTTTTCATTACAGGAGTCTAATTTTAGTTGTAGTTGTATGTTACCTACAAATGAAAAAATGCTGATGCATTGCCTTCACCTAGAAGATTAACCCTGAAATTCTAGAAAACACCCTTAACACTAATTTTTTGTTTCTACTTGAGGATGGCAGGAACGTATGTACCATGAGTTCTCCATTCTGTCCTTAATCTTCTTTCTGCTACCTACATCCTTTGACTCTGGACAAGAAGAAGATGAAAGTATTTTTGTTAATACAGAAAATATCTGTGAGATCAAAAGTTGCCATTATTCATAGCAGATCATCCCCCTACAGTGACGAGATTTCCTTTTGGGTAAACCACACTGTGAGCTTTGTGTGGGGGAGGAGTGGCTGGGAGGGAACTGGCCTTCAGAGGTAAGAGCTATTACTACCTTTTTGCTCACCACATCCCTGCAAGATACTAGTGGCTTGCGAGTTACCATTTCCTGACAGGACATCCCCACAAAAGAACCACTTTCTCCTAATGCCACTTTTTAAAATTTAACCATTTCAGTGTGCTGCTTCTACAATATGATTAAATGCTGTTTTACACTCTGTGTGATAAATATGTATCATAAACCATATTATAAACTAGCTACAGAGAAGAAGCAGATCATTTCATAACATAATTTAGAAAATAGGACTGGTAATCTGAGGGAAGTTTCTGTGTGAATGCACTGTTGACCTGCCTCTACCATGTTTTTTGTTGTGGTTCTGGACCTTGTATGTAGTATCTGTTAAATCAGTTTTTGTTTACTGTATCCTCACCTGGCTTGCATGTTGTTTCCTGAAAAACCTTGATTTCCACATCGCCCATCTGTTTTAGTTCACTGGTTACAAAGGTGGTATTTTGGTGCTACTCAATTTCTTCTTTGCTTTCGTTTTTCTCCGGTGGCCCAGTAGGGGGCAAGGTACAACCACCAGTGTTTACTAGTTTGTCTTGGCCTTTGGAAATTGTGAAGAATAAATAGCCAGTTTCTTTTGCAAAGATAGTTAGCCAAACATATATAGCAGGTTTATTTTTGCCAAGCATGTTTATCATAGGTTGGTGATTTTGTTCTCTTTAGAGGATATTTGACCCAGAGTTGGGAGCAGGGAGTTTTTACCAGGGTGGAAGATGGACAGAGAGAGTGAAAACCTTCCCAATTCTTCTCAACTTAAGATGTACTTTCTGAGTTTTTCCTAAAAGCTGAGGAGGTCCCAGAGCATATGAAATATTAATTTTGAAAAAGTGGCAAATAAAATTTTTGAATTCTGTACGTAACTTTGTTCCTTTTTTAACTTTTTTGTTTAATGTTTGTCTATTTTTGAGAGAGAGAGAGTGCAAGCAGGGGAGAGAGCAGAGAGAGAGGAAGACACAGAATGCAAAGCAGGCTCCAGGCTCTGAGCTGTCAGCACAGAGCCCGACAAGGGCTCAAACTCACGAACCGTGAGATCATGACCTGAGCCGAAGTTGGTCGCTTAACTGACTTGAGCCACCCAGGTGCCCCTATCTTCCTGTCTTCATGCATAATTGAGCATATTAAAGAAACCACCCATGTCTTGACTATGAAATAATTTGTCATTGTTTTTTCATACCTTGATTTTTAAGGAAAAAACCCTGATACTATTGAAAATAACATTTTTATTAGTACATATACATTAAGGCAAAAAAGTATATATACATGACCTACAACGATGTCTGGAAATAACATTTGGAAGGTATTTTCTGGATATTTTCTAGGCAGTTCAGAGCAGAGAAAGAATTTAGTTTTGATACCTCACAAGTCAGCAACCACATCCCATATCCACATACTTTAAATCCATCTCCTTTTCAGAAAATGTCACAAATTTTCATTTCATGTGTAATTTCTCACTCATAATTGTAAATTTTAGATTTTCCTTTTTTTCAAGTCCAGTTGCCTTCAGAGAAAACTGTTTGCCCTAGATATATGTGTGCATATGCATGCTGTGTGTATATGTTTGTGTGTTAGTTTGTGTGTGCGTCTTTGTACCAGTCATATTTTTTTTTCCGCTATAGCATTCAATAGAGGAAATTGCTGGCAACATATACCAATATCCAGTTTCCTTCAACACAGTCCACTTAAAAATATTTTAACACCAGAACTGCAGGCTCAACATGTAGCTTAGTAAGTGTTGATAGAAAACATTCAAAATATATCTTATTATTACCTTCAAAATGTTACCGGAAAAAGTATTACATTTTGTTTTTACTACAAAGAACAGAATTTATATAAACTTTCCTTTGAAATGCTATGAGATAAATCAGTAGGGGATTTCCTAAGTGAAATCAGAGAAAATTTGACTTTTTCACTCCAAACAGGCCTCTAGTTCTTAATGAAACTCTGCCTGCTTTTAGGTTGGTCTTGAGGAACCCTGTTGAAAAAAACCACATAAGTTAAATTCCTGTATTTAGAGAAGGAACACGCCCCAGTGAATTGTCTTGATTGCTTCCTATTTCCTTTATTTTATGCTAATTAAACTTCTACATTAACTGACCAAATGAGTGATTATAAGTTGGAAGCTTCTGTTTTGATGGAATAAAATTGAACAATGCATGTATTACTTTTTCCTCTGCAGTTACAAAAAAGCAGGGGGAGGTTATATTTTGTTTATTATTTTACTAAATTGGATAGTAATGCCTAGACCTGATACTTAGTAGCATGGACATGTTTCTTTTTTATTCTTATGTAACTTAAGATTGCAAAATGTGTACATGGATTCTTTTTGAAAGGTGGGAATTCACAGAGTGTCTGTGCTTTCATGCATTGTATTTCCTCTTTTGGTTTTAGAAGTGTCTGAGTCATACTGAGCTTTTAATGGGATGTGCAGTTTCTTACATAAGATTTCTCTAAATGGCTGGCATAGAAAGAAATAAATAATAGGGTCTAGGCATACGTTTGCAGCTGATAGTAGTAGAGTGAATTCTTTTACATAGAGCAAAATTTCTTTCGAATGGCAGCTGTAATGAGCTTCTGTTTGGCTCTGCGTGTAGGGGATTCTTGCAATGTGGTAGGGCACAAAACAGACAAAAAATACGAACATGATGCTGAATATATTGCGGCTAGATTTCTTCTTGACCGAAATGGAATTCCGCCTGGATTTTAGATGGGACTTAAATATTTTCCTCGTGATCGCAGTATAGAAAATGATCAGCAAAAGAAACACAATCCAGAAGATACCCACAAAGATGTAGTTTGATGCCTTGTGCCACTTAAGTCCCAGTTCATTTTTAAGCTGCACACATTTTATATGCGTAGCCTTCGCGGTCCTCACTTTCTGGTTGGTCAGGATAATGTTGGGGACAGCCAGAAGGAGCAGGAGCACCCACACCGTCACTGACAGAAGTTTGCTGTAAGTTACTGAGTGGATGAAGGAAGTCAAAAGAGGCTTTACAATTTTATAATACCTGTCAAAGCTGATGAGCCCAAAGAACACGATGCTGACGTACATGTTGACATAGAAGAGCACAGCTGAGACCCTGCACACAAACACGTTTATCTGCCAGGGTCCCAGGCCCGAATCCCCAAGAATTTTAAAGGGAAAAGTCAGGCTCATCAGAAAGTCAGCGACAACAATGTTCTTGAGATAAACAATGAAACTCTTGGAGCTGGGCACATAAAAGAATATCCACGCAGATACGCCGTTGAGCAGGATCCCCGCGATGAAGACCACCAAGTAGAGCCCAGGAATGATCCTCTGAGTTATGAGGGCGTTCTGGGAGCAGGCCTCGTTTGGAGGTTGTATGGTGGTGGAATTTATCATGCTGTAACTTCTGCGGGGGAGGCCTGGAAAGCAATGGGAAGTAGTCACTCCGAGGGGACTTATGGCACCTAATGAATAATTGGCCAAATAATAAAGGCCGGTGGATATAGTCAAACCACCATTTGTTGTATTTTTGAAATTAAGTGTTAGTGCTGTATTAGCTACTCCTTCTTCACTCCCTCCCTTCTTCTTTACCGTCCTTTTGGAAAGGGAAGACTAGAGTATACAGATGACAAGAAAGAAAAATGGGAGAGGCAGGACAGTGTGAGAACTGTAGGTCATGGGGTCAGTGTTTCCCTAAAACGAGAACAGTTTCTTTTAAAACTCCAAAGTTTGAGAAAGTATTCATTTAAATAAAGTCTCAAAAAGTAACAAAACTGGGGTGCCTGGCTGGTTCAGTAGGATGAGTGTCCAACTTTGGCTGGGTCATGATGTCTCGGTCTGTGGGTTCAAGCCCCACATTGGGGTCTGTGCTGATGGCTAATAGCCTGCAGCCTGCTTTGGATTTTGTGTCTCCCTCTCTCTTTGCCCCTCCCCCACTCACTCTGTCTCTGTCTTGCGCGCGCGCGCTCTCTCTCTCTCTCTCAAAAATCAACAAACATTAAAAAAAGGTAAAACAAAAAAGTAACAAAACTATAAAGACAGAGAATCTGTTTCTTTTTTTCTCTCTTTTCTTTTTTCTTTTTCTTCTCTCCCCCCCCCCCCCCCCCCCCCGCCTCCAACTCACACTTTCTCTGTCTCTCAAAAAAATGAATAAACGTTAAAAATTTTTTAAATTGTTCTATTTCTCTGAAAAACATGCCATTGGAATTTTTATATGGATTGCATTGATCTGTAATTTGCTTTGGATAGTATGACATTTTAATAATATTAACCCAGTCCATGAGCATGGGATATCTTTCTATTTCTCTGTGGGCTCTTCAATTTTTTTCATCTTTGTCTTATAGCTTTTTGGGTACAGGTTTTTCACCTCTTTAATTAAATTTATTCCTACATATTTTTTCTTCTCCTTATTGTGACTGTAAATGGAATTGTTTTCTTAATTTCTCTCTCTGACAATTTATTATTATTGTATAGAAACATAGATTTCTTTATATTGATTTTGCACCCTGGAACTTTACAGAATTCATTTATTATTTCCAACAGTTTTTGGTGGAGTCTTCAGGGTTTTCCATATATAATATTTTATCTGTAAATTGTGACAATTTTACTTCTTCCCTTCCAATTTGGATGTATTTTCTTTCTTTTTCTTACCTAATTGCCCTGGCTAGGACTTCCAATATGATGTCAAATAAAAGTGGCAATAGTCTTCTTTTTGATTTTAGAGGAAATGATTTTAACTTTTCTCCATTGAGTAGGATATTAGCTGTGAGTTTGTCATATACGGCCTTTATTATGTTGAGTTATATTCC